>NC_046163.1:15833857-16133857 GCF_011064425.1 Rattus rattus | reverse complement strand
CTTCATCTGAAGACTGCTAGGAGAAGAATTCCTTTAGGGCTAGGAGCAGCAACTTAAAGCCCGTACCCACAGTGACACACTTCCTCCAATAAGGCCACACCTCTATATAGTGTGAAGCATGGATCAAACTACCACACACACACACACACACACACACACACACACACACACACACACACACACACTTGGATATTTTCCTGAAATGAGAGTGGGTTGGTTTTACATGATAAATTTCTTTGGAGATTTGAATGATTATAGACCTCTATGTCCTTTGAATTCTTAATCCACAGTTGGAGGAAAAATTTGGATGGATTAGGAGGTGCTGCTTTTTAGGAGAAAGTGTGTCTCTGAGGGCATGTTTTAAAAGGTCATCCATTCTCAGTGAGCTCTATTTCTCCATTCGTTTTCCTGTTTTCCTATGTATCTTTGTATTTCTGTATCTCTCTATTTCTCTGCCTCATGGTTGTTATCTTAACAGGTAAGATCAAAAGTTCTGATTCATCTTCATTTTTGAATACCTACCATCCTACTCCATACCACAGTATCATGGACTCAATCTCTAGCACTCTAAGCAAACTATCAAATTAAATGCTGTTTTTGTTTATAAGTATCCTTTGTCATGTTTTCACTTTTCAGCAATAGAAACTTAATTTAAATAAGCACTGTGGCACAATAGAGCACTGTGTATAATCAATTGCTCATTGTAATAACAATATAGGGCAGTATACTTACATAATAGGTCACTATTATTTTATGGCTGACCTCTGTGATGTGTTTGTAATATAAGACTTTGTGATGCAAAAATATGTCATGCTGATGATACAAGAGCATTTTTATAGCACAACAAATTATTTTAATACAATATGATATAAAGATGGCACTATAAACTTGATGTTGTATGCTGGTACAATACACCTGATGATACAACAAGAAATCATTGTGATAGCAAGATACGCAAGGGTGATGGTACAAAAGTAGACTGTGATGCTATAATAGGAAATAGGTATGGTACCTTACAAATATAGAATGACATTACTGAGGACTGTTATAGCATATTAGGAAATTGATTGAACAAGGCACTATTGTGAAAAAAGAGTCCTTTGTGAGTATAACAGCTACAGTCATAACACAAAGAGTACTGAGTCCTTGGATGGCACAACAAGTACTATGATGATAGTACCAGGATGAAACAATGGGACCCTTAATGATATGGCAACACATCCCTGTGATGTCATACTTGTCAATGATATTGGAGGGCCCGTTGATGGCACAATTAGACACTTTGATGACAACAGATCCCTGTGATTCCATATTAGGGAACAGTGTTGTTATAAGAGGGTACTGTGGTGTGACAATTGGATACTGTTATATGCAAATAAGACAGTGTGATAATACAGTAGAGGACAGCAATGAAGATTAGAAAAGAAATGTCTGAGTAGAGTGCATTAATGACACAGGAGTGCATTATGTTGTCATACCAGACACATATAGGCTATCATATATTGCAAATAGAACACTGTTTATATAACAATAAGACATTGGACTGATATGAGTTGATATTAGAATAGGGCACTGGGTTTACACTAAACACACCGTGATACTACAATAAGAATCTGTGATGAACCAATTGGATACTATGATACTGTACCAAGATGCAAAATAAGGTACTTGATATAGCAATGATCACCATGATGGCATAGTATATCACTATGGGAACACAATGGCACTTTGATAGTACAATATAGGACTATGTGACAAAATAGGGCATGAAAAAGACACAATAGAGCACTATTTTGTCATATTTTATGACAATCTAATAACGCAATATAGCTTGTGGCAATAAGGCACAGGCACACAGTAGTATATCATCCTGATGACACACTAAGGTTCTGTGAAAATGCTGTGCACTGTAATGACATACAAAACTGTGTTAATACATTATGACACTACTATGTCACAATAAAGCACTCTAATGTCAAAATAGTGCAATGTGATGACACAATAGTCTTTCTCTATGGTAGCTCAATTGGTACTAGAATAATACAGTAGAACACTCTGATGACCAAATCATGCTCTGTGATGACAGAATAGGGCAAAAACATGTCACAATGCAATACTGTTTCATAGCTACAGTGTTAACAAAAAGGGATATTCTGATGCTAAATTATGGCTCTGTAGTAATGCAGTAGGACACTGTGATGACACAGTACATCTCTATGATAAGAGAATAAGACATTTTTGACAAAGTATGGCAATGTTATATCACAATATGACACTATAATGTCACAATAGGGTACTGTGATAAACAACGGTTTTGTGATATTATTCCAGAGCCATGAAATGGTAAATAGAATCTGATGATGATACAACAGGGCACCATGAAAATATATTTGTGCACTTTTGCCAAAATAGATCACTGTAATTGCTGAATATGACACTTTAGTCACTAAACAGGACACTGTGAAGACAAGAGATACTTCCCCTTTTTTTGGATTTTTAAACATTGTTTTTTTTTGTAATTTACATTTTGAATGTTATTCCCTTTCCTGGTTTCCTGCCCATCCTATCCGATTCCCCTTCCCCTTTCTTCTATGAGAGTGTTGCTCCTCCCCAACCACCCCTCCTTCCTGCCCTGACATTCACCTACACTGGGGTGGTCCAGACAAGACATATGTCTATGATTTCATTCCAGGGTCATTTGATGACACTATAGGATACAGTGACTCAATAAATCAATGTGATGTTACACTTGGACACTATAATATATAATAGACCTTAGTTATGTCATGAGAAGTTAGAATGACAAAATATGGCATCCTAATGACAAAATGTGGTACTGTGTGACAGTGAGATGTCACAACAGGGAACATTTTAATATGCTAGTATTTAAAATTAATGACACAATATGGTACTACCAAATCAATAGAACATTGTGATGTTCTAGTGTGCCCTAGTATGATAGCAAAACAGGGTATTAATTGTCCTTTAGGGCACTGTTCCAGCAAAATAGAATATTGATGACACAATGTGAAATGATAATAACTATTTGTGACATTTGTTTGGTAAAACATAAGTCTATGTTGAAATACTTGGACACTGTTACAGTATTTCAGGTTAATATTTTGGTATTTGCAAACTCTATTAACACATAATTCGTAAGTTTTCTGAGATATATTCTAATGTGTATTCAGAAAAGGACACTTTGGTGGTTTTAAGGCAGATGAATCTGGTAGGCTTTTTTATTTGAGTTTGTGGTTCCTAGTGGGTGGAAATATTTAAGAAGGATTAGGATTTGTGATCCTTTTGGAGAATGTATGTCACTAGGGGAGAGGTATACTTTAAGAATTCAAAGTCTATTCTGTCTGTGTCTCTGTGTCTCTGTCTCTCTGTCTCTCTGTCTCTCTGTCTGTCTCTCCGTCTCTCTCTCTCATGGTTATTGTTGTCCCCAACAAATAAGTTATTAGACACAGATCCTAGACCATTTTTCCTTCCCTGCTGTCATGCTCCCCATTATAATGATCAAGGACTGACCTACCAAATTAAATGTTGCATTTTGTATGTTGCCTTAGTCATTGTAATAGAAAAGTAATTAAGACAAGCACTGTAATTGCACAATAAAGCACTGTAAAGGTTCAATGGTCACTGTGATGATATGCTAGGACACTGTGTTTGCACATTAGTTCACCATGAGGCTGCAGTAGAATACTGACTTAGCAAGCTAAATCCCTGGGATGCTAAAGGCTGGCTTGTTAGAGGTACAAAAAAGAGACTTGTAAAACATGAAATTATTTTGGCACATATGGAATAGTGATGGCACTATTAAGCTCTGTGATTGCACCATAGAGCAGTTTTCACAATATACCACTGTACTTGATGGCAAGGTAGGATAGGGTATGATAGAAAACTACACTGTGATGTTAAGATAAATTTTCCCTTGGAACATCATAACAATATGATGTCAGTATTCAGGATTGCTATGGCATATTAGGCACTGTAATGGCAAAATGGTACTGTGATAAAATAATAGAGTCCTCTGATGGTTCAAAGTGTAGTGGGAAGATGCATTAGGGTGATGTAATAGGGTATTATATAACACAGCACAACATAGCACTGACATATCAGATACCTCTAATGCCATAGCAAGGCAATATGACACGATAAAGCACTTTCAAAGTATGGCATATTAGAATGTAGTAGTACACAGTGTTGACACAATAGAGCAGTTTATGTCACAAAAGAATATTGTCATGACATAACAGGGTATTGTGATTATAATAACAGGACACTAATGACAAAATATGACACTGTGATGACAAAATAGGATACTTTGTTGGCACATAATAGCACTGTTATGTCACAGCACAATACAGTGGTGTCACAATTGGGCAATGTGGTGGCCTTACAGTGTACCACATTATGACAGACCCTAAAGATCACTTAATATGGTGCTCTAGTTGTGCAATTAGGTACTGTGATGACACAATAGGGTGCTGAGATATCATAATCGAGCACTGTGATTATATAGTAGGGCACTGAGATGACATATTGGGGCACTGTTCTGATAGAGCAACATACTCTGATGACACAACAGGACAATGTGATGGCACTATAGGCCACTGCGTTTATCAATACAGCAATTATGTGACAATACAACACTGCAATATCATAATAGGACACTGTAATGTCACAGAAGACCAATGTCACATCAAAAAAGATCACTTTGATGATAAAGTAAGACACTATTGTAATAAAATGGACGTTGTGCTTGCATAATATGGCTGTTATGTGACAATATAATTTCATGATATCAAAGTTGGGCATGGTGATTATACAATATAATACAATAATGCATTTGAAATCAGGCTGTGTTATAATACAGTAGGACATCATTATGCCATAATAGGTGATTGTCATGTCCTAAATTGCCACTGTGCTGTTATAGAATATGGATATACTATAACAATATAAGGAATCATCACTATGATGACAATTAGGACTCTGAACTGGCAGAACACATTGGTGACAAAATAGGGCACAATGATGTCACAATAGGGTACCCTGATGATAGCAATATAGAACACAGTTTTGTCATAATAGAACACTGTGATGTCACTATAGGGCACTGTTAGAATATACAACTGTGATGACACTTTTAGAACAGAACAGCCTTCAGTAACAGCAGTGTGTGGCACTGTAATGCCACAGTAAGGACATTGATATATTCGGCACTGTAATGACATCAAAGGCCAATACAATGACAAAAATAAGACACTGTGATGGCACAATAGCAAGCAATGTTGACCCAAAAAGGCACTGATACCTCACATAACAACATTGTGAAATAACCATAGGACAAAATAATGAACATTCAGGCATAAAATACTACAATAGAACACTTATGACAGAGTAGGACACTGTGGTGATATAATAGGGCACCGCAATAGCACAATAGGACAGTATGATGTCATAACAGATCACTGTTAAGTTACGATTAAACACTGGAATGTTATAATAGGGCACGTTATAGTGAGATACTGTGATGACACAACAAAACAGTGTACTGACAAAAGAGGGCACTGCTATGACACTATAGGCACTGTTATCACATAGATTGCTGCTATGTAACATCACATGTGATATCATATTCCTGGAGAATGAAGACACAACAAGTCTCTGTGAAGCCACAATAAGGCCCTGCAATAGTAGGAAATTATGACACAAAAGACACTTTCAGACCTAGAAAGACTTTTGGGTGGAACAATAAAACACTCTGATAATCCATCAGGACATGTTTGTGATACAATAGTGCACTGTGATAAAGCAGTAGAGTACTTTGATGACAAAATAGAGTACAGTTATGTCAAAATAGGACAACAAAATATCACAATAAATCACAATCATAATACTTCAAGTCATTGTCACAACAGGATACTATTACTTCACCATAGTGTATTGAATCTTACAATCAGTCACCGTTATAGTACATAATGTTATTTAGTACCAGAAAGCCATACTCTTGAGATGCCTGAACAAGTTGAGTGGAGTCCTTATTTATGGGGTAAAGGGGTGGCATATGACAGACTCAATTTGTAATTAACTGAATTTAATTTAAGCTGTAGCTAACCACAGGGTTCTTCGTTGAATTTGGGACTGCAGCCTCAAGTAGAGTCTGATGGGTTGGTTCTTCACTTTTTTTTTCATTGGATATTTTATTTATTTATATTTCAAATGTTCTCTTTCCTGGTTTTCCCTCTGGAAACACCCATCTCATCCTCCCTCCCCTTGCTTCTATGAGAATATTTCCTCACCCACTCACCCACTCCCACCTTCTCATGCATTCCTCTAAACTGGGGTATTGAGCTTTCACGGGATCAAGGACCTCTCCTCCCATTCATGTCCAACAAGTCCATCCTCTGCTACATATGCAGTTGGAGCCATGGGTCCCTCCCTATGTACTCTTGGGTTGGTGGTTTAGTACCCAGGATCTCTGAGGAGTCTTGTTGGTTAATTCTGGTTAATTGTTGTTCTTCCTATGGGGTTTCAAACCCCTTTAGCTCCTTCAGTCCTTTCTCTAACTCTTCCATTGGTGAGCCAATGCTCAGGCAGTGGTTGGCTGTGAGCATCTGCCTCTGTATTTGTCAGGCTCAAGTTATAGTCTACAGTTCTGTTCCTGTGGTACGTGTGTACTTCCTGAGGGAACATCCTTGGGTAGGGGCCGTTTGCATTCCTGAAGTTATATTATAATTCTAAAATTCATTGTGTTAAATATCTCTGACTCCTCACAGGACTGACCTCAGACCTAAGATGAAGTTCTTCTTACTTATCACAGTAGGATACAGTGTTGACACACAAGGCATTGAAAATTTTCTTCTTCTTCTTCTTCTTTCTCTCTCTCTGTGTGTGTGTGTGTGTGTGAGAGAGAGAGAGAGAGAGAGAGAGAGAGAGAGAAAACAAAATCACTGTGAAACTACACTTTAACGACACATTCAGGCACAATAATATCACAATAGAATACTATGATGACACAATATGACACAGTTATGATAGAGAATGATACTATAATAACACCACAGGGCAGTGTTATGACACTATAGAACACCAAAATATCAGAAAAGTTAAGTGTTATAGTAGGACACAGTGTTAACAAAATAGAGCCCCGTTGTGTCACAGTAGTATACATGGTGGCACCATCAGGGATTATGTTGACACAATAGCATGCTGATATATATCAAAAAATGACACTGTGATGTCACAATGGGGCATTGTAATGGCATGGTAGGTTTATGATGATACAATGTGGCAATGTTATTTAACAATAGAACATAGAATTATAACAATAATTCACTGTTAAAATAAAGTAGAATGAAGTGTTAAAATAATGGGGCACTGATATGACAAACAAGAGTACTGTTTGTTCACAATTGAACACTGTAATACATGATAGTACATTGACCCAAATGGCACCTGACACATCAAAAAACAATGCAAATGTCATAATAGTGCCTTCTAATGATGCAATAGGACATTGGGCTGTTACAATAGAGCACTATAATATACTAGACACTGTGATAACACAATAGACCACTGTGATCTTATATAAGGCACTGCTACATCTCAATAGGACACTGTGTTGTCAGAATAAGATATTGTGAAGTCACAATTGACTACGATTTATTTAAAGTAGAACACTAATATTGCAATAGATGATTTTTAATGCAGTGGGACATAGTGATGACATAGTAGGAAAGTGTGAAGGACAATAGAATACTGTGATGATAGGACATTGTGCTGTTATGTGTCATGACATTACAGGCCACTGTGTTCACACAATGTAGCAATATTATGTGACAATGTGACACTATGATGACATAATAGAGCACTTTTGGTTCACAATAGGACCCTGATGGCACAAGAACACTGTAACAACATGATAAATCACTCTGATGACACACTGGGGTTCTTTTCAATCACAATAGGTGAGTGAAATGGTTCAATAGGACCCCATAATGAAACATTTGGACCAAAATAATTTTTTTTTTGGTTCTTTTTTTTCAGAGCTGGGGACCGAACCCAGGGCCTTGCGCTTCCTAGGTAAACGCTCAAAATAATTTAACAAGAAGACATGATGACAAATATAGCAGCATGGTGACACAGCAAGCCCTATGCTGAGTCCAAAGATGAAACTGTTATGTCACAGTCAAACTCTGTTATGCCACAGTAAAACACTATGATGTCACAATAGGGGACTATAATTGAAGATATCTTGAGGACACACTAATGGTCTTATAGACCAAAAAATATACTATGATGATACAACATTACACTGTGTTGCCACAGTAGAACACATTGATGACAAAAGAGGATACTAATGACACAATCAGGCATCACAATAACAAGTAGGACCCTATGATGACAACATAGTTCACTCTAAAAGCATAAGAGAACACTGAAATATCAGATAAATTATGTATTGTACACTGTGACACTATGTTGACCCAATAGAGTACTATATGACTCAACAGAACACTGTTACATCACAATAGGCTACATTGTGACACAAAAGAATACTTTATTAAACCAATAAGATACTCATTTTACAAAATGACACAGTGATATCACAATAGGGAGTAGTAATGAAACATTAGGAAACTGGTGACATGAGAGAGCAGAACTATGTCACTATAGGCCACTGTGTTTATATAATAGGGAAGTGTTATTTAACAAAATAGAGAACACATCACAATAGAGAAATTTAGCTCGCCACAGGATTCGGTACTGTCACAAAATGGCACTGTAATACTGTAAGACACTGCTTACATAACAGGATACTCTGTTGACGGGATAGGGCACTGATATAAAAACAAACCCTGATGTGATGACACAGGAGGGCACTGAGTTGTCGTAATAAGACCCTGTGATGGCCTGAGCATTGTCATGACTCAGTTGGGCACTTATATGTCATATCACTATACTTTGATATTATAACAGGTGATTGAAATGAGACATTTGAGTATTTTAATGTCACAAACAGGCACTGTGCTGTTTTAATAGTGCACTGTAGTACACTCAGTCACTAGGATGACACAGTAGGGCATTGTGTTGAAAACAGAATTCTGATGTCATTACCAGGCACTTCTATGTCACAAGAGGGCATCATAATGTCTCAGTAGGGCATTGTGATATAATAACGTACTGTAACTATACTTTTTCATGAGAGACAATAATGACACTATGTCACAATATAGCATTGAGATGACAACACAGGGAACTGTGGTAATACACTGAGGACACTACTGTGTCACAGTAGAACACTGAGATATCACAAGTCATTGTTATAATACAGTAAGACACTTTGTTGATACAATTTGTCACTATTATGATACAATAGGGTACTGTTATATCACAATAAGACACTGAAACTTCAAAAAACAACACAGTTTTAAACAAGTAGGACGCTGTATTGGCACAATAGGGCAGTGTGATGGCACAATGCTAAAATATCACTTTGCATCCCTGTTACAGGAAACTGTTGGACACTTAGTTCACAATAGGTAGCTGTGATGGCACTGTAGCTCACTGTGTTGACCCAATAGGGAACACCCAATAGTTTAACAAAATGACCCTGTAATGTCACAATATAATGCTGTGATGACATAGTAGAACATTGTGATGGCATATTTCAGACCTGTGGTGACACAAATGGGCACTGTTTTAAAAACTAGGACACTATGATATCACAAAAAGTTACTGTGATTATGCCATAAGGATGGTAATACAATAACATACTGTGATGACATAGTAGGCCATGATTAGGTCATAATAGAACACTGTGAGACCCTGATTAAGTGTTGTGTTGACCAAAATGGCAACATTTGAGTCACAGAAGTGAAATTGTGATATCACAATAGAGCATAATGATGTCACAATAAGGAGTTACCATCATAGTAGAACACTGTGATATCAGAACAGGGCACTGTGATGTCAGAATAGGCAACTATAATATTGTAAAAAGGTACTGTTATAATAAAGTGAGACACTATAATGACAGAATAGAATACTGTGAATGCAAAATAGGATAATGTGATGACAGAGAAGGACTGTGGGATGAAACAATGGTATTATGACCCTGTAGGCTACTATGTTTATACAATGGGGCACTGCTATGTGATAATACACCACTGTAATGACACAATAAATTACTGTTTTAATATGTTAGGATACTATGGTGTTACAACATGGCTCTGTGCTCACACATTAAGACACTGTGATAGGAAACTGCCATTGACAATACATTACTGTGATATCACAATCACGGTATCACTGTTGTGTCATATCAGGTCAATGAGACAACAAACTCTGGGATGAAGCAAGAGGGTATCTTATTGTATATAATAATCATGGTAGAACATGTACATTACCATAGGACTCTAAAATAATAAGCTCCATGAAATGATGACATAATAAGCAATTTTATGTCACAATAGGGAACTGTCATGGTAGAAAACTGAAGACACAATGGAGTACTTTTAGATCACATTAGGACTCTGTGATAGCACAGTATGGCATTACAACAATACAGTAGGCTATTGCATTGACAAAATAGAGCACCATTATGACAAACTATAGTACTGTAAGTTCACAATAGGATACTGATGGCACAGTAAAGCACTATTAGTTCATAATTGGACATTGGTGACATGATAAAGATTTTGTTGAATCAAATGGCAACTATGTCACAAAATGACACTGTAGATAGTGTAAAGGCATATTTAGGCAGAAAAAGTCATAATAGGACACTTTTATAACACGTAAAGCAAAGTATCGTTATAATAGAGTACTGTAATATTCTAGATATCATAATAAAATAGGACACTGATAAAAATGATAAAGGTACTGTAATATTATATAAGACAATGATATGTCACAATAAATACTGCAATGTCACAATAGGGCAGAGTTAGATACAATAGAGTGTTGTAATATCACAATGGTATACACTGTTATAATACAGAAAGACACAGTTACATCACAAAATGGTACTATTGTGACATAATAATCCACTGTGTTAAAGCAATAGGTGACTGCTATGACAGCTCAAAACTGGAAAATAGTACTTTGTATTTTCAAAGTAGGTACAGACATGTCAAAGTAAGGTATTATGACACATTCAAGCGCATTATGTCAAAATAGGACATTGTGATGACAAAGTAGGATACCATGATGACACAATAGTATACTGTGATTTCATAGTAAAGCACCACTATGTCACAAATAACACTATGATATAACAATAAAATACTATGATGTTACATTATAGGGTACTGTTGTGTGACAATATGGCATTGTGATGTCACAGTAGGATACAATGGATGCACAAGGGAGCACTATGATCAAACAGAATCCATTGATGATATAATCCATTGCCAATGACATGATGTATCACTCACTATAATATCACAACTAGACCCTGTTATATCATAGTAAAATAAGTCCTATGTTATTACAATAGAATTATAGTAGAGCACTGTGGTAACCCATTATGACAATATGATGACATAATTGGGCACTTTTGGTTTACATCAGACTCTGTAATGAAATGATAGGACACTGTGATGATACAGTCAGGCCCTGTAATAACACAATAAGGAACTACTGTGTTATCATAAGACACTGTGGTATTATAATAAAAGACTGTAACTGATAAAATAGGAGACAGTAATGACATGATAGGGCACTTTGAGATCACAATAGGACCCTGGGATGGCACAGTGATGATACAGTAGGCTACACTGTTTACAAAATAGAGCACTCTGTAGACAGCATAGGGCATTCTGATGACAAATAGGAAATAGTAATAACAAAGAAGGTCACTGTTGTCTTACTAGGACATTGGAATATCAAGGTAAATAATTCTTGTGATCCAGTAGGACACTATGCTTACATAATAGTACACACTTGAGTCATAATAGGACACATAGTGGCACAAAGGGCACTATGTTGACAAACTAGGACACTGCTATATCAAAAATAAGCACATTATGATGTGAAATACAGCAGTGCTATGTAACATCAAGACAGTGTGATGCTACCATGGGTCACTGAATTTATAAGATAGAACAATATAATGACACAACAGGGCATGGTGATTTCACGGTGTGGCTATGCTACATCACCACTGCACTCTCTGATGTCACAATGAGGCACTGTGATGTAACACTAGGGTACTGCTGAGTCATAACAGGACACAAGGATCATGATCAGGCACTGTTATAATACAGTGGGGCATGGTAAACATATAGTAGGACAACGGCATCATCTAATATAACATTGTGACGATAGAGTTAGTCATTGAGATGTTACGCAGAAGTGTGTTGGAACAACAGGACAGTTCCATTGTTCTGTACAACATTCATTGCAAAGTAGTACATTATATTGACACAAAATGAAATGGCAACAATAGTTTATGACATTGGGTTGGTGCAACAAAAGTCAGTGTTAGTATTAAAGAACACAGGAATGGTATTATTAGGTAATACTTTGACATTTATAATTTCCATACATAGTTCAGCATTTTCCAAAATGATAAAATAATGTGTTTATAAAATAATAAAGCACTTTGAAAATTTGAAGTAAAATGGACCTCCTTGGGCTCTTTTACGTAAATTTAATTTTTAAGAATATATATATTTTATTTTCATGAAACATTTCCTTTTACTAAAAATATATTTTTTCTTATCCAGTACATTCTGTTTACAGCTTTCCCTCCCTCTACTACTTCCAGTTCCTCCCATGTCCTCTCCCTTCCAGATCTACTCATTTTCTGTTTCTCACTAGAAAATAACTGGCATTTAAGTGGTAACAAAAACATAAGAAAATAATATATAATCAGATAAAAACAAAACTATCACATTGAAGCTGTACAAACCAAACTAACAGAAGGTAAAGAGCCCAAAGAGAAGACAAAGGAATATGAGACCTACTCATTTATTCACTCAAGAGTACCATAAAAGCAATAAAATGAAGAAACATTATATAACAAATATGTAGAGGACAAGGAATAGACATACATGGGTCCAGTGCTCGCTGCTTCAAACTCTATGAGTTCATATGAGTTTTTTCTGAGTTGATTTAGTGGGCCTTAATTTTCATTCTCTCTGGCTCTTATACTCTTTCTGACTTTTCTGAGGAGAGAGATTTGATGAAGATCCTCCATACACAGCTATGTGTTGCAAGATCTATTTCTGGGAAACATATGGCTGTGTCTCTGTATTTCTTCCATGTTTGGTCAGAGGAAGCTTCCCTGATGGTGGCTGAATAAGATTCTTATCTATGAGAATAGTAGAATATCATTAGACATCTTTTTATTAATACTAATTTTTTTCAGACCAGAAGTATTTAACCATACATCTAGCTATCTAGTCTCTGGTTTTTTGTTACCTAAGCACCACTGTGTATGAATTCCATCTCCTGGAGTGAGCTATAACTCAAATCAGACATTGCTTTGTTTCTTCAACATGATTTCAACCACTATTTCTCTAGCCAATTTTCCAGGCAGCACAGATTGTAGATGAAAGGTTTTGTTGCTAGATTGGTTTTTACATTACTTTTTTGATAGCCACCAAACATGTTTCCCATAAAAAAGATACTAGAACATAGAGGTCAAGGTTGAATGTAGCCACCAGCTCAACATCTCAATGTTTAGTGAGTGGCGTAGATGTTGTCTTCAACAATGGTTTGCTGGCACTTTGTGGAGAGCAACCTATTCTCCTGGCATTGATGTGGATTGTTTTGGGATTTTGCTTGGGTTTTCTCTGACCCACAACCTAATTTGATATAACCCAGTGCAGCTCCTGGGAAGCAAGTTTCTGTCTCTGGGGATATCTTTAAAGTTTCAGAAGGTCCTATACTTATGACATAGGTTTTTTGAGATGGGGATTTTTTTCTCCATCCTTATAAACTTGGGTATTTCTTATTTACATTTCGTTTGTTATTCCGTTTCCCGGCTTCCAGGCCAACATCCCCCTAACCCCTTTCCCTCCCCTTTTATATGGGTGTTCCCCTCCCCATCCTCCCCCCATTACCGCCCTCCCCCCAACAATCACTTTCACAGGAGTTTCAGTCTTGGCAGGACCAAGGGCTTCCCCTTCTTTACCACCCAAGAGCAAGTGGTTCTCTTACTCGGCTATTCATTGCTACCTATGCAGTTGGAGCCCCCGGTAAGTACATGTATAGTCTTTGGGTAGTGGCTTAGTGTTTGGAAGCTCTGGTTGGTTGGCATTGTTGTTCATATGGAGTCTCAAGCCCCTTCAAGCTCGTTCAGTCCTTTCTCTGATTCCTTCAACGGGGGTCCCGTTCTCAGTTTAGTGGTTTGCTGCTGGCATTTGCCTATGTATTTGCTGTATTTTGGTTGTGTCTCTCAGGAGAGAACTACATCCGGTTCCTGTCAGCCTGAACTTCGTTGCTTCATCCATTTTTTCTAGTTTGGTGGCTGTATATGTATGGGCCACATGTGGGGCAGGCTCTGAATGGGTGTTCCTTCCGCCTCTGTTCTAAACTTTGCCTCCCTATTCCCAGCCAAGGGTGTTCTTGTTCCCCTTTTAAAGAAGGAGTGAAGCATTCTCATTTTGGTCTTCCTTCTTGAGTTTCATGTGTTCTGTGTTTCTGAGATTATGGATAAAGTTGCTATAAACAGTTGAGCAAGTGTTCATGTGGTAGGATGAAACATCCTTTGGTTGTACACCCAAAAATGTCCTCTATTCCTCAACCTGGCCTTCATGAGCTTCAGTTGTTTTATTGATCTTAGGCATTCTGATAGCTGTACAATGAAATCTTAAAGTATTCTTGGTTTGCATTTTCCTATGGCTAAGAATATTTCTCTATTTCTCAGCCATTTGAGATTCGTATATTGAAAATTGCCTGTTTAGATTTGTACCATATTTTTAGTGACTTGTCACTGGAATCAAATTGAAGACCCAAACATAAATCCACACATCTGTTGATACCTGATTTTTTATTAAGAAGTCAGAAATAAACACTGGAAAAAATGTAATATTCAACAAATGATGCCAGTCAAACTAGATGTCTGCACGTACAAGAATTTAACTAGATTCATACTTAGCAAAGCTCAAGTCTAAGTGTATCAAAAACCTTAACATAAAACTGATACACTGAACCTGAAGAAAGAGTGAGGGATAGCCTTAAAAGCATTAGCACAGGAGAAGTCTTTCTGAACAGAACACTGTTAATTCAAGCAATAGAACCAACAATTAATAAATAGGACCTTATAAGCATGAAAATCTTCTGTAAGGTAGAGGACACTATCATCATTATTTGGACAAAATGGTGGCCTGTAGAACAGCAAATGATTTTTTTTTTTACCAACTGTGGGTTAATCACAGTGGCAAAAAAGTAGAGTGATGACAAACAGAATCCTTTGAAGGCACAGTAGGTACTGTCATGACACGCTAGGGTAGTGTGGTAATGAAATGGTGAACTGTGATGACACAACAAATCATTTCATATCATGTTATTGCAATGTGAGTTCACAATAGATCTTCTGATAACAAAAGGTCACTAGGATTTCATAATAGGCAATATGAGGACAACATGATAATGTAATAGATTACTCTTGTTATATAGTAGGACACTGTGCTGATGGAAGAGGGCAGTGTTATGATATAATAAGGCAAAAGCATAAAGTCCCATATTATACACACAGGCCCTGTGATATCATAGTAAGAAATGATGATGTCAAAACTCGGCAATTTTAGGTAATAAAAGGACAATGTTATGTCACAAGAGGCCACTGTGATCATATAGTATGATTCTTGGCTAACAGATTATGACACTGCAATGACATAACAGGATACTGTCTTAACGTAATAGGTTATTGATAGATCACAATGAAACCCTGTGCTTTGATAGGAAACTGTGCTAATAAAATAGGCACTGTGCTGTCAAATAAGTCATTTCTATGTCATAATAAGACAGTTGAATGTTACAATAGGAAGTGGGGATGATAAATTAGGATAAAGTAATGATACAATATGATTGTGGGGATATAGTAGGGCAGTATATTGATATAAGATAATACTTACATGTTCCAGTGGGATATTATTTTAATGTACTAGGACTTGGTGATATCACAATAGGATACTATGTTGTCACAATAAGACAATATTTTATCACAATATGATATTGTTATATCAAAATACAACACTATGATGACAAGGTAGGACTGTGTTATTACAAAAAGCACCGTTCACAAGATGTCACTGAAATGTTACAAAAGTATAGTCTGATGATATACTAGGATACTGTGATGAATTTTGATAACACAGTAGCGCACAGTTTTGACACAATTGGGACTTGTTATGCCATAATATGGCACAGTGATAACAGATTTGGATATTGTGATGACATAATAGGACACTATGTTCAATAGAGTGATTATTTTCGTCTTTTTATTTATTATTATTAGTAGTAGATGTATTGATTATTATTATTATTCACTGTGATGACAAAATATTCACTGGTATCTCCCAAGAGAGTGCTGTAATTGTGTTTTAGGGGCCTGTAATTACAAATCAGGTTGTAATATGATGAAAATGGGATGGTGATAACACAAGGACATTTGGTTGGTATAGCAGAAATCTTGTTAGAGTAATGGGACAGCCAGTCATAGCAATATAAGGTACTATTTTGCCATTTGTGATATCTATAAAGGAATAATTAGGAATTTTCCAAAAGTTAGGGAGTAATTTTTTTTCAGAATAGAGAGTTTTAGTGTATTGATTGAAAATAGTCTCTGTAAGTGAATTGTATCCATAACTGTTTTTATTTAAATTATTGGTCCCTAGTTGGTGGGAGTATTTTGGAAACCTTATAAAGGTTCAGTCTTGTAGAAAAAGTCTGTCTCTGGGGGTATCTTTAAAGTTTCAGAAGGTCACACCCTTATGACATAGTTTTATCATTTTATCTCCAAGTGTCTCAGCATTGTTGTTTTAACATATAAGCTCACAGGTACTGGCCCAGGGTCCTTTTCACTGTCCTGATCACTAGCTCCTGCTCCAAAATTTTAAGCAAGTTATCAAATTAAATATGGTCTTTTGTAAGTTGCACTGGTCGTGTAGTCTGTCATAGCAATAAAAAAATAATTAAGGCATCCCGTATCATGTCACAAGACAGAGCTCCATGAAGGTGTAATAGGTCATTGTGATGACACTATAGGGGAAATGGTTTAAAAAAGTTCACTGTAATGACTCAACAGGACACTGTGTTGAAACAAGATGGTATTTTTATGTAGAGTAGGATACAGTGATGTCATAATAATGCACTGCTATAATACAAGAGAACACAATCATGTTACAATATGATACTAAGATGACATAATTGGGAATAGTTGAGTAGTAAGAGGATGTTATGATGTACAATAGGGTGCTGAGGTAAAACAGTAGTCTTTTATGTTAATTCAGTATGACACTACGTTGATCCAGAGTCATTTTTAGCTGCCTAATACTGTGCTACCCACTATAATGGTCATGAACACCCCCTGTGAATCTGTAAGCAAGTTGCAAAATTAACTGACCTTTTTTGTAAATTGCCTTGAACATGTGTCTTAACAGCCATAGAAAAGTTAAGACAGGCATATTTGTGGTACAAGAGAACATTGTGAAAGTATGACTGGCCATTTTTCCAGCAAACTAGCTGAATAGGTTTGTACAGTATGTCACTGTGATGTGACATAGTGCAATAAATGAATGTGTTTGTACAATAGGTCACTGTGATGGAACATGTGACTACTGTAAAGGCACAAGGGAGTATTGAGTTGGTAATATAAGGCACTTAAAGCAAAAAAATGGACATGTTGATGTTATATTAAAATTTTATGGGAAATATAACAATTTGGCACAGCATAGTATGATTTTGGCACTATCGAGGTCAACTATCAGTTGAATATTTTGGCATAATGCACAATGTTGCTCTAACAATACATCAATGTAACAAGTTAGACAATATGACTGGTATAGAATATCATGATGATGCCACTGAAAAAGACTAATTTGGCACATTTGGGCACTGTGATGGCATAAGAAAGTCCACTTAAAGCAAAATAGGTACTATAATATTATATGCATGTATGGTAGTACTATAGTATTGTTACAGTACTATAGAATATATTATAGTAATATACTATGTATTATGGTACCATAATAACACAACAGATCCCTTTGATGTCATACTGGTGTAATGCAATTTCACCATAGTTTAATGTGGTAACTAAGAAGGTAGCTGTGACATAACATTAGGACAATATACTGACACAGTAGCAACCAGTGATGTTGCAGAATGACATAGTATTGTCACAAGAAGACCCTGTGATATCTCAATGAGGCATTGTCATAACATCATAATAAGGCAATTTTACATCATGATAGGATACTTTGATTACAAATAAGGGCACTGTTATGACAAAATAGGAAACTGTGATCTTATAATCGGGTACTATTATGATACAATAAACACCATGATGACACAAAGGGCACTATGATGGCATAATACAACACTGTAATAAATATTAAGCAACTTTGATTAAACAATAGGGCACTGTTAAACCGTAGGACACTTTAATGTAACAATAAGATACCTTGATGATACAATAGGAATTTTAAGTCATCATAGGATACTATGATGTCAAAATAGGGAACTCTGACAATATAGAAGGATACTATAATGACACATTAGGACTCTGTGATGATACTATATGGCATCTTTATGCTGCAATGCAACATGATGATCTCAAAATAATGTACTATATCACCACAATATGATATTGTCTTGTGAAAATAGGGCACTTTTACCTTACAATAACACAGTAGAACATTGTAAGGACACAACATAGCACTGTTACAACCTAGTATAAAACTTCATGATACAGTAGAGAATTTTAGATCATATTTTAGTACATTTGAGATCACAATTTGGGTACATTGATCATAAGCTAGGAAGTAATAATGACGCAATAGAGTACTGTGATAGCTATATGTCATTATGATGACAAAATAATGCACTTTGATGAAACAATAGGAAACTATTATGTCACAATAAGAGTCCATCATATCACAATAGGGAACTTTGCTGTTCCTTAGGTACTTTTATGACAAATTGGACATTATGATGACAACATACAGGATGATGACAAAAAGACTTAGGACATTTGATTGGTAAAACAAAGTCTGTGCTAGCATAATAAGACATAGTCATGTATTTATAGGTAATGTAACTTGGTCTATAAAGATATGTTGACGAAGATATTTGTATATCTATGAAGATAGAATTATGAATTTTTCTGAAATGATAATATAATGGGTCTACAGAATAAGGCAAATTTGTGGTTTGAATGAGGACGGACCATATAGACCATTTCAAATTCTTGGTTTCTAATTGTTGGAAACATTCGGAAGGATTAGAAGGTTATTGGTGGAAGAAATCCTATGGAATTCCCAAATAACTACCTCCTTTACTCCCCCCCCCACCTACCTCATTTCCTTAACACTCTCCCTCTCTTTTCTCTTCCCCTTCTCCCCGATCCATTGTTGTGGTTGTTTCTATAAATAAGCTGTCAGGTTTTGACATGCTGTCATATTTCTCAAAATGATGATAATGGACTCATCCTCTGAAACTGTGATCAAGCTCACAAACTAAATGATATTTTTGTCACATATTTTCATCGTAATACTAAAGTAATTAAACCAGCCATTCCCGGGACAGATTAGGACACTGGGGAAATATCATTGGTCATTATGATGACATAATAGGCCAACTTGTTTGCACAGTACATCAGCATTATGGTATAGTTGAATATTGTGATGGCACAATAAAGAACTGAGTTGATAGTATAAGGTATGAGATGCAAAAATAGGGCATGTTGATGATACAGTAGAACAATTTATGGTATGATGTGACATCACAGAACTGTAATGGCAAGGCAGGAAAGGGTTATTGTACAATAGGACATTGGTATTGCACTTTCTAACTATATGAGGGTATTATTGAACACTATTAAGGGATATTAGAGCCATTGTCAGTGCCCTGTAATATCTCTATAGAGTCTTTTGATGGCAAAACAGCGTATTGTGATGAAACAATGGCATATTATTTTGGACAACAACATGGCTCTGGTATGACATCAGTTTGATGGCTCAATTGGACACTGTGATAGAACAACAAATCACTGTGGTTTCACACCAGGATGATATGATTATATAATAGGACAGTGTAATGTCATACTTATATACTATTTTGTCCAAATACAACACAATGAAAAGTCAACTGTGTGCTGTGATAATGAGACTGGGTATGGTGGTGACACTTGTATATCAGAAGAGAATGCTGTAATGACACATTGGAATACAGTGTTGACACATTAGGGTATTAATATATCACAATATGACAAGATTATATCACTAGAGGGCTTTTTGTGACACAGTAGGATACTATAATATCACAATAGAGCACTATTATAGTAGGAAACTGTGATGAGAAATTAGGGCACTTTTAGATCACAATAAGTTTCTGTGTTGGCACAAGAGGGCAATGTATTGATACAGTCATACCAGTAACATATCACAGCAGTGTAATGTCACAATAGGCCACTGTAATGTCATAACAAAGCATTTTGGTGACATTATAGTACAGTGTCCTGACACGATGTTACATTTGAACAGCACAATAGGGCATTATCATGATGCAATAGGGACCATTATGACACTAGAGATCACTGTGATGCTGCAATCGGCCACTGGTATACTTCTCTAGGACACAGTGATGTCAGAATTAGGAACTATAACACTATACCACAATGTTATGACACAATATTGCTCTATAAGGAGAAAATTGGGCATTGTTATGTCACAATAGGAAAGTATGAGACCTTGATGGATCACTGTTATAATACAGTAGGACAAAATGATCTCACAATAGGGTACTATTACACAATAGAACACAGTTTGTTAACAACAAGACATTGTGATGTTATAATTAGGTTCATACTGTAGTACACAGATGTGATCACACTTTGATAACACACAGGCACTGTTATGATACAAGAAGGTACTGTATAAAGTCACAAGGCACTTATGTTTTTTTACAGCACTACATAGCACATCACTACTCTGTCATAGAATTATTGCTCATTGTAATGCCATATTAGGGAACTGTGATGGTATAACAACAGAAACTATGGTGAAACTATAGCATATAATAGGGCATTATGATGTCACAATTGAACATTATTATAATACGCTAGGATACTGTGATATCACAATATACCACTGTGATGACATATTAGTGTAAAGTTCGGCCACAGAGGACACTGTGATTTCAAAATAGGGCATAATGATTCTAATTTGAATATGTGACAGCAATGCCCTATCATACATCACATTGTCCACTTTGTGACTTAAACATGTCCTATTTTGTCATAGCAGGGCCTATTATGTATTATAACTGAATAATTGTTATAGTTCAGAAGTCTGTTGTTAAATAACAGTGCATTATTATATCAGCAGTTGGCCTACGGTGCCATTGCAGTGTCCTATTGTGATGTCACATTTTCATTTTATGATGTATCAGTGCCTTGTTATGTTAATAGAGTGCCCTAATGTGCTACCATGTGTATCACTATAACATCACAAAGCAAGAATACAGCATTATGATGGTGAGATAAGAGGGTTAATGAAACAAAAGTAAAGTGTGAAGGATAATGGAGCATTGGCATGGCACATCACAACGTGTGATGGAATTATTGCACATTGAAATGCCATATTAGAGGACTGCAACAGTTTACCAGGTCCTCTATTGGCAAAACAGGCTGATGTAATAACACCTAGAGTATGATGATGCACTATAGGGCACTATGATGACATACACAACAATAGAGCACAACAATGATTGAATAGGATGCTGAAAACATACTGTATCCCTGTAATACTATGGCAATGTGATAATACAGTAGGGAACTGTAGTGACACAACAAGCCACTGTTATATTACATGTCACTGCAATGTCACAATGGTGCACTATAATGATGCAATAGAATATTGAGATGACACCATAGGACACTGTGATAACAAAATAGGACAGTAAGATGACACAGTAGAACATCAGTGGGATGTCATGACAGGACACATCATTTTTATGTTTTTTAGGACACTGTCATGTCAAAATAGGATGTTATGATGACACAATATGAGTTGATGATTAAAATCTAGTACATTTGGTCTATAGAAGAAAGTCTATATTAGACTAACAGGATACTAGAGTTATACAGTATGATTTTGACATTTGTGATTTCTGGTAATACATAATTGTCCATTTTCCTGAAATGATTATGTACTGGGTTTACAAAATTGGGATGAACCCCATAGTCTCTACTTTGAATTCTTGCTTCTGAATTTTTGGAAATATTTGGGAAGGATTAGAAGGCAGGACATTGGTGGAAGGAATCTATTGTGGAAGAAGTCTGTCAAGGGAGATATGCTTTGAGGTTTCAAAAGCTCATACCATCCCAAATTACCACTCTCCCTCTAACTGTACTATCCTTATCCATCTCCTTCCTATCCATGTCACTCACTCTGTCTCATGATTGTTATCTCATCATCTAAACTTTATGGTAATAATCTATCACCTCTTTTGCCATGCCTGGTGTTAATGATCCTCAAAATAATGAAAATTGACTTATCCTCTGAAACTGTAAGCAAGCTGCCAAATTAAATGCTATCTTTGTGTGTTTGTAATCCATGCTGGTCATGTTGCATGTTCAAAGATAATAGAAAATAATTAAGACAGAACTGTCATGACATAACACTGTGAAAGTGTAATTTATCAATATGATGATATAATAGGACAATGTATTTGCACAATAGATCATGGTTATAGCACAGGTGATTTCTCTGATTGTAAAACAGAGTACTGAATTGGTAATATTAAGCATTTTAATGCAAAAATATGGCATTTAGATTGTAAATAGTGACATTTATGGCACAAAATGATATTAGTTTGGTAAAACATGATATGACAATGACACTATTACCACTGTGATTTCACTACAGAGCAGTTTGTTGGCATAATACATCATATGATGCTACAATACAGCCCTGTGATGGTGAGGTAAGACAGTGAAGGCAGTTCAGAAGTGTACTGTGATAGCACAATAGAACACTCATATGGCATGCAAAAATTGTACGATGGCCTACCCGAAATCTCCTTTGGTATATTTTGGCACTGATGGCAAAACAAGGCACTGTACTGATATAAATCATCTGATGGCACAACAGGTTACTTCCATGATGCCATATATGGTACATAATGTGGCACTGGTATGACAAAAAGGGCACTGTGTTGGCACAATAGGACCCTGTTATTATATAATATGACACTGTGATGTCATGGTAGTACAGTGTTAAGTTACAATATGCCATTTTAGTAGCATAATAGGACACTTAGAGTATCAAAATACTCTAAGTATCAAGATGGCACAGTAGGACATTCTGAAAATACAGAAGGATACTGTGATTATTCAAGATTTATATTGTTATGAAATAAGAGGTCATTGTCACAATATGATTCTGTATGCTACCAAATGGCACTGTTATAATATGTCAGGATACTGATGTGAGAGTCGATCTCTGTGATGACACAATAGGGTATTGAATTGACAGAACTTTCATGTCAGAAGAGCACACTGTGTAGATCTCAGATACAGAAGATACTTAAGAAAACACTGACACAGCAGACAAAATGCAAAATGAAAAAACTCCTAATGCAGGAAATCCTTAACACAATGACAAGACTAAACCTAGGGATAATAGGCATGTAAGAGAGCAAAAATTCCCTATGTGAGTGGAACAGTAAACATCTTCAGCAAAATTATAGAAAACTTTCCTAACCTAAAGGAAGATGCCGATGAACATACAGGAAGCCCACAGAACTCCAAATAGACTGGACCAGAAAAGAAATTTCTCCCATCACATAATAAGCAAAGCAACAAATGAATAAAACAAAGAAAGCAATAAGGGATAAGGTCAACTAACATATGAAGGCAACCTATCAGAATGACAGCAGACTTTTCACTAGAGAATATAAAAGCTAAAAGATTCTGGGCAGATGTCAAACAGACCCTAAGAGAACACAAATGCCAGCCCAGCGATACACAGCAAAACTCTAAGTTAATGTAGATGAAGAAACCAAGGTATTCCATGACAAAACCAAATTGACACAATATCTTTCCACAGATCCAGCTCTACGAAGGATAGTAGATGGAAAACTCCAACACAAGGAGGGAAATTGCACCCTAGAAAAAGCAAGAAATCTTTTTTCAAGAAACTCAAAATAATATTATACAAACATGATTCCATGTATTGCAACAAAAAAACCAGGAAGCAACAGTCACATTTTCTTAATGACACATAACATCAATGGACTCTATTCCCCAATAAAAAGACATAGAGTAACAGACTTCAAACCTAAAGCAGACCCAGCATTTTGCTACATACAGGAAATGCACCTCAATGACAAAGACAGATCCTACCTCAGAATAAAAAGCTGGAATAAATTGTCCAAGCATATAGTCCCAAGAAACAAGCTGGAGTAGCCATTCTAATAGCAAAAATAAATAAATGAATAAATAAATAAATAAATAAATAAATAAATAAAATCAAAATTCAATGAAAATTTATGAAAAAAAAATAAATAAATAAGGAAGGACACTTCATACTCATCAATGAAAAAAATGTACCAAGTTGAACTCCCAATTCTGAACATATATATAATCCAAATGGAAGGGCACCCACATTCATAAAATAAGCTTTAATAATGCTCCAAGCACACATTGCACCTCACACAATTATCTACTCTCATCAATGGGCAGATCATGGAAACAGAAACTAAACAGAGACACAGTGGAACTAACAGAAGTTTTTAACCAAATGGATTAAATAGGTATCTATGGAACATTCTAAAACCAAAGAACATACTTTCTTCTCAACACCTAATGGTATCTTCTCCACAACTGACCATAAGATTGGTCACAACACAGGCCTCAACAGATACAAGAAGATTGAAATAATCACACACATCCTATCTGTTTGTCATGAATTAATGCTGGTCTTCAATAAAAACAAAAAACAACAGAAAGTCCACATAGAAATGAATGCTGAACAACACTCTACCCAATGATAACTTGGCCTAGGAGGAAATAAAGGCAGAAATTAAAGAATTTTTAGAATAAATTAAAATGAAAGCACAACATACCAAAACTTATGGAACACAACAAAAGCAGTGCTAAGAGGAAAACTAAAGAGTTCTGAATGGCTCCAAAAAAGAAACTGGAGAGAGTATACACTAGCAGCTTGGGAGCATATGTAAAAGCCCTTGAAAAAACAGAAGTAAATACACACAAGAAGAGTAGATGGCAGGGCTGATATCAACCAAGTAGACACAAAAAAAGTACTATACAAATAATCAACAAAACCAGCAGCAAACCATTGAACTGAGAAGAGTTTGATGAATTAGAGAAAGGATTGAAGGGGCTTGTAATCCCATAAGAACAACAATAGCAACCAGAGCTCCCAAGAATTAAACCACTACTTAAAGACAGACCCATTGCTCCATCTACATATGTAGCAGAGGATGGATATTTTGAGCACCAATGGGAAGAGAAGCCCTTGTCTTGCCAAGGCTGGACTCTTCAGTGTAGAGAAATGTCAGAGGAGGGAGGTGGGATGGTGTGTGGTTGGGGAGAGGGCAAACCCTTATAGAAGAAGTCGAGAGAGATGGGATAGATAAACCCTTAGCCAGAATAACCATAGGGCACAGAGACTGTATTCAAATTAACAAAATTAGAAATGGAAAGGAGACATAACAACAGATTCTTAAGTAATCCAAAAAAATCATCAGATCCTACTGTAAAAGCCTATACTCAACACAACTGGAAAATCTGGATGAAATGGAAAATTTTTTAGATGGTTACCAGGTAACAAAGTGAGTTCAGGATCAGATAAAGTATCTAAACTGTCCCACAACTCCTAAAGAAATAGAAGCAGTCATTAAAATCTCCCAAGCAAAAATGCCCAGGGCCAGATAGGTTTAATGGAGAATTCTTTTAGACCTTCAAAGACCGAATACCAATACTCTTCAAACTAGTCCAGAAAATAGAAACAGAAGCAAAACTACCAAATTCATTCAATGAAGTTACAATTAGCTCATACCTAAACCACACAAAGGCTCAACAAAGAAAGAGAACTTCAGATCAGTTTCACCTAAAGAAATGTTGAATATTCTTAGTCATCAGGAAAATACAAATCAAAATGACCCTCAGATTCTACCTTATACAAGTCAGAATGGCTAAGATCAAAAACCCAAGTGACAGCAGATGCTGGCGAGGATGTGGAGAATCCTCCATTGTTGGTGGGATTGCAAGCTGGTACAACCACTCTGGAAAAGTCTGGAGGTTCCTTTGTAAATTGGACATAGTAATACCTGAGGTGCCCGCTATACCACTCCTTGGCACATACCCACAAGATGCTCCAACATATAACAAGGACACACATTCCTATGAATGAATGCTATGTTCATAGCAGTTTTATTTCTAATGGACAGAAAAATAGATACAGAAAATATAGTAGATTTACACAATGGAGTACTACTCAGCTATTAAAAACAATGACTTCATAAAATTCTTCAGCAAATGGATGGAATTAGAAAATATCACCCTAAGTTAGATAACCCAGTCTCAAAAGAACACACATGATATGCACTCATTGATAAGTGGATTTTAACCCAAAATCTCAGAATACTCAAGATAAGACTCATAGACCACATGAAGCTCAAGAAGGAAGAACAAAGTGTGGATTCTTCAGTCCTTCTTAGAAGTAGTAATGAAATATTCATGGGAGGAAAAACAGATACAAAGTGTGGATCAGAGACTGAAGGAAAATCTATCCAGTAACTGTCCTACCAGTGGATCCATCCCATATACAGACACAAAACCCAGACACTATTGTGGATGCAAAGAAGTGGTTGCTGATAGCAGACTGATATAACTGTCTCCTGAGAGGCTCTGCCAGAGTTTGACAAATATAGAGGCATGTGCTGGCTGCTAACCACTGGATTGAGCATGGGGTCCCAATGGAGGAGTTAGAGAATGGACTGAAGGAGCTGAAGGGGATTGCAACCCTATAGGACGGAAAACAATATCAACCAACCTGACTCCCCAGAGCTCCTAGTGACTGAACTACCAACTGAAGAGTATATATATGGAGGGACTCATGACTCCAATTGCATATGTAACAGGATGGACTTGTCATGCATCAATGGGAAGATAGACCCTTTGTCCTGGGTGGGCTCAATGCTCCAGTGTAGGGAAATGCCAGGGCAGGGAGGTAAGAATGTGTGTGTTGGTGGAGGATCACAGATAGAGAAGTAGGGGTGGGAGGATGGAATAGGGGCTTTCCAGAGGGGAAATCAGGAAAGGGGATAACTTTTGAAGTGTTCATAAATAAAATATCTAATAAGAAAAACACTGTGATATCACAATAGGACGTTGGGTGTCACATAAACACACTGTGATATCACAGGAGGACACTAAGATATAACAGTAGTGCACTGTTGAATCACAATAGTATGCTCTATTGTTATGATGCAATAGGATTCTGTGATGGCACTGTGATTTCAACATAGAACATTGTTTTGGTACATCATTACTGGAATTTTTATGATAGGGCATTAAGACAATAAATAACAGATAACCCAGAAGTACAGGGCCATGACAGAATATAATAGTGAGATGATACAACTAATAGGTTGGGTATCATAATACAGCTTTGTGATAGCATACTATGCACATTGATGTCACAAAACAGGCACTATCATGGCAATATAGAACAGTGTGACCTCTCAGGATTGGATGGTGATTATACATTGGGACATTTAATTAGTACAATAAAAGTTAGAATGCTAATATACAGTCTTGGTATTAGTGGGTACTATTTTGATATTATTTCTATAAAGGCATAACTGGGCACTTTCCTGAAATGATAGTGTGTTAAGTTTCCACAATAAGTTGTTGGAATGGGGATGGACCCCAAAGGCACTCAAATTCCTGTTTCCTAGTTGATGAACTTTAATTTTTATTTACCATGATTAGAAGGTGTTTTATTTCTAGAAGAAGTGTGTCACTGAACATATGCTTTCAGATTTCAGAAGCCCACTCCTCTCTCTCTCTCTCTCTCTCTCTCTCTCTCTCTCTCTCTCTCTCTCTCTCTCTCTCTCTCACACACACACACACACACACACACACACACACACACAGACACACAGACACACACACACACACACACACACACAATTTTTGTTGATACCTCTAAGACTTTATATAGTAATCAGGGTCATTTTTGCCTACCTACTACCATGCTCTCTGAAATGTTGATCGTAAACTGACTCCCTGAAACTGTAAGCAAGCTGACAAAGTAAATAGTTTTCTGCAAGTTGTCCTGGTCATGCTATCTTTTCATACCAATGTAAGAGTAATAAAGACCGGGAGTGTCTTATCACAACATAGTACAATGTAAGTGTAATAGGTTATTCTGATTGCATAATAGAACATTGTCTTTGCATCATATTGGGTCACTATTATGTCATATTTGACTACTGTGATGTTAAAAGAGTCTGAACTTGTAATATAAGGCATTTTGATTAAAAAATCAGGCCTGTTCATAGAACAATAGAGCAACCTATGACACAATATACTATTATTTTAGCACAACATAGCATAATGGTGTCACTGTCAAGAGCTCTGATTTCACAGTAGACATGTTTGTTGGAATCCAAAAATATAGCATTTTGAAGGCAAGATTGGTGAACATCATGACAACATAATGCACTATGAAGTGGGACAGTGTTATCATCATGACTATGATGGCATTATTGAGCACTGTGATTTGGGCACTGTGATGGCACAACAAAGTATTGTGATGACAACATATTCCTTTAATGACAAAATAGGATACTGTGAGAGTAAAATGAGGGATTGTTATATACAAGAGTGTACAGTGATGATGCAGTAGAGTACTTTGATGACATTATTGGATAATGTGATGGTGCAAAAGATCGCCATGATATCATTCCAGGGCAATGAGATACTAGAATGGTCTACTGTGATCATCCTAGAGGGCATTTTAGTGTCACTATAGAACAATGTGATGACACAATAGGGCACTCTTATTTTTGTTTTATTGAAAATATTCTTCTCTCACACAATATATTTCAACCACAGTTTCCCTTCCCCCGACTTCTCCCAGCTCTTCCTCCCAGATCTTCCTCACCTCCCCTCTAGCCTAGATTCATTGCCCCTACTTTTCGCTCCACAAATGATTAGGGCTTAAATAAATGAAAACCAAATATAACAAAACAGGATACTATAAGTCAAGGGTCAAGCCCTTATAACTAGGCTAAGCAAGACAATCCAGCAGGAGGAAAGGAGTACAAAGTCCCACAAAAAATGATTAACAGTAGCAACATACATGCAGAAGATCTAGTTCAGGACCATGTAAGCCCTGTGTTTGCTTTTTCTTTTTCTATGAATGATGGGATTCTTGATTTATTGATTAATTGGGCCATGCTTTCCTGCTGTACTCTATCCCTCTGACTCCTTCCTTCAGTGGGGTTCCCTGAGGTTCCAGAGGGGGAACTTGATAGGGACTCTCAATTTAGACTCTTTCTACATAGTGTCTGGCTGTTGGTTTATGTACCCACTATCTAATGATGACTGGACAAGGTACCAATCTATGAGTATAGCACAATATGACTAAGTATTTTATTATTTATTTATTTATTTATTTATTTATTTATTTATTTATCAATCACAGTAGTGTTTGGTTCTAACCTAGAATTCTGAGTTATCTACTGTGTGGTTCCTGACCATCCAGGCAATATAGGGCATTGGCTTACTTGCCTGGCATGGGCCTCAAGTTAAAACGGACATTGGTTGATGATCACTGCCACAAGTTCTGCTCCACCATTGCCCCAACACATCTTGCAGGCTGGACAGATTGTAGGCTGAGAGTTTTGTGTTGGTATCTAGGTTTCTCTTTCAATAGACTACACAATACCTTCCTACACCAAAGAGAATAGGACATAGGAGGAAAAGCTCCATGTGGGCAAAAGTTCAACCTCTCTATGTTCAGTGAGCTGTATGGATGTTGTCCTTAGTAACAGGCCCATGCTGCCAGTTTTGGGAGACCAACCTACTATCCCAGCATCAGACTGGGTTATTTAGGGATCTCCACAGGACCCCATCAGTCAAAAACTCAACTTAATGCAATACAGTTTTATTACTGGAATCCTTGTTTGGTGATTAAAAATAACCAGTTCAGACTCTATATTCTCTCTTACTAGTAGTCCTCACTAGAATCACTTTCACAGATTTCAGAAAGTTTCCAGTACACTATTTTTATGTGCCACTCCCCAAATTCACCCAGTTTCAGGTGTCTTTCCCTACATTTTCTCCCTCCATCCCTATGTGAACTCCTCATATTGCCACCTACCCTTAGTCCACCTACAAAATCTAATTGCCTTCCCCAGGATGACACATGTATTTTCATCATCTTACTTCCTATATATCTAACTGTTCTGACTGTATAGAGTGTAGCTTGATTATCATTTACTTAAGCAGTAGTCAGTAATAGGTGAATATATATATATATATATATATATATATATATATATATATATATATGTATCATATTGTCCTTTGTAGGTCTTGGTTACTTCACTTAGAATGAGTTTTTCTAGTTGCGTATATTTGTCTGAAAATTTCACAATGTCATTATTTTTTTAAGAGTTGAGTAATACTCCATTATGTAACTGGAATTGTTTTAATTTAATTTTATTTTTTACTTTCATATTGGATATTTTTATTTGCATTTCAAATGTTATCCCATTTTCCATTTTCCCATCCATAAACCCCCTATCACATTCCCCCTCCAGCTGCTTCAATGAGGGTGTTCCTCATCCCCAACCACCAACCCAATCCCGTCACACAAATCCTCACATTCTCCAAAACTTGGGGGCCCAGCTTTGGCAGGTCCAAGGCTTCTCCTCCCATTGGTGCTCAACAAGGACATCCTCTGCTACATATGCAGTTGGAGCCATGGTTCTGTCCATGTGATTTTGGATGGTGGTTTAGTCCCTGGGAGCTCTGGTGGTTTGGTATTGTTGTTATTATGGGGTTGCAGTCCCTTCAGCTCCTTCAGTCCTTTCTCTAAAGGTTCCATTAGGGACCCCATTTTCAGTTCACTGGTTTGCTGCTAGCATTTGCCTCTATATTTGACATACTATGGCAAAGACTCTCAAGAAACAACTATATCAGGCTCCTGTCAGCATACACTTCTTGGCTTCCTCAATATTGTCTAGGTATGGGTGGGATACTCAGGTGGGGCAGGCTCAGAATGGTCATTCCTTCAATCTCTACACCAAACTTTGACTCCACATCTCCTCATATAAATTTTTTGCTCTAAGGACTGAAGCTTCTGCACTTTGGTCTTCCTTCTTCTTGAGCTTCATGTGGTCTGTGGAATGCATCTTGAGTAATTTAAGATTTTGGGCTAATATCCACATATCAGTGACTGAAAACCATGTGTAGGTTTTTGGGGGTTTTTGTGATGGGGTTACGTCACTCAGGATGACATTTTCTACTTCCATATAGTTACCTATGAATTTCATGAAATCATTGTTTTTGATCATTGAGTAGTCCTCCATTGTGTAGATATACCGCATGTTTTGTATCCATTTTTCTGTTGACAGTCATCTGGGTTCTTTCTAGCTTCTGTCTATTATAAATAAGGCTGCTATGAACATGGTGGAGCATGTTTACTTGTTACATGTTGGAGCATCATTTGGGTATATGCTCAGGAGAGTTATAGCTGGGTCCTCAGGTAGTACTATGTCCAATTTTCTGAGGAACCTCCAGGTAGATTTCCAGAGAGGTTGTTCCAGCTTGCAATTCCACTAACAATGAAGGATGGTTCCTCTATTTCCACATTCTACCAAGCATCTGTTGTCACATGAATTTTTGATCTTAGTCATTTTGATTGGAGTGAGGTGGCATCTCAGTGTTGTTTTGATTTGCATTTCCCAGATGACTAAGGATATTGAACATTTCTTTAGGTATTTCCCGGACATCCAGTATCCTTCTGCTAAGAATTCTTTGTATAATTCTACACCCCATTTTTAATAGGGATTTTTGACTCTCTGGAGTCTATTTTCTTTAGATATATGTATATTTTAGATATTAGTTCTCTATCACATGTAGGATTGGTAAAGATGTCTTCCCAATCTGTTGGTTGCCATTATGTCCTAATGACAGTGTTCTTTGCCTTACAGAAGCTTTGCAGTTTTATGAGGTCCCATTTTTCGATTCTTGATCTTTGACCATAAGCTATTGGTGTTTTGTTCAGGAAATTTTTCCTAGTGCACATGTGTTTGAGACTCTTCTCCACTTTTACTTCTATTAGTTTCAGGGTATTCGGTTTATGTGGAGGTCCTTGATCCACTTGAACTTGAGCTTTGTACAAAGTGATAAGAATGGATCGATTTGCATTCTTCTCTATTCTGACCTCCAGTTGAAATAGCACCATTTGTTGAAAATACTATCTTTTTTCTACTGGATAGTTTTAACTCCTTTGTCAAAGATCAAGTGACCATAGGTGTGTGGTTTCATTTCTGGGTCTTCAATTCTATTCCATTGATCTACCTGTCTGTTTCTGTACCAACACCATGCAGTTTTTAATCCTGATCACTCTGTAATATAGCTTGTGGTCAGGGATGGTCATTTCCCCAGAAGTTCTTTTATTTTGAGTATAGTTTTCCCAATACTGGGGTTTTTGTTATTCCAAATGAATTTGAATATTGTTCTTTCTAACTCTGAGGAAATGAGTTGGAATATTGATGATGATTGCATTGAATCTGTAGATTGATTTCAGCAAATGGCCATTTTTACTATATTAATCTTACCAGTTGATGAGTATGGAAGATCTTTCCATGTTCTGAAATCTTCAGTTTCTTTCATTAGATACTTGAAGTTCTTGTCATATGAAGCCTTCACTTGCTTGATTAGAGTCAAATCAAGGTATTTTATGTTATTTGTGACTATGTTGAAGGGTGTCATTTCCCTAATATCATTATGAGCCTGATTGTCCTTTGAGTAGAGGAAGGCTTCCAATTTATTTGAGTTAATTTTATACCCAGCCACTTTGGTGAAGTTGTTTATCAGGCTTAGTAGTTATCTGGTGGAACTTTTGGGGTCACTTAAATATACTATCATATCATCTGCAAATAGTGATATTTTGACTTCTTCTTTTCCAACTTCTATCCTTTTGATCTCATTTTGTTGTCTTATTGATCTGACTAAAACTTCTAATACTATATTGAATGAATAGGGAGAGAGTGGGCAGCCTTGCTAGTCCCTGATTTTATTGAGATTGCTTCAAGTTTCTCAACCTTTAGTTTGATGTTGGCTACTGGTTTGCTGTATATTGCTTTTACTATGTTTAGGTATGAGCCTTGAATTTCTGACCATTCCAAGACTTTTAACATGAAGGGTGTTCAATTTTGTCAAATGCTTTCTCAGCATTAAATGAGATGATCATGTATTTCTTTCCTTTGAGGTTGTTTACATACTGGGTTACATTGATGGACTTACATATATTATTGATCCATCCCTGCATCCTTGGGATGAAGCCTTCCTGATCATGATGGATGATTGATTTGATGTATACTTCGATTTGGTTTGAAGAATTTTATTGAGTATTTTTGTGTTAAAATTCATAAGGGAATTTGGTCTGAAATTCAATTTCTTTGTTGGGTCTTTGTGTGGTTTAGGTATATAAGCTTATTTGTGTTTTCACAGAAGAAATTGAGTAGTGTTGCTTCTGTTTCTACTTTGTGAAATAGTTTGGAGAGTATTGGTATTCGGTATTCTATGAAGATATGATAGAATTCTACAATAAAGCCATATGTTCCTGGCATTTGTTTTTGGTTGGGAGATTTTTAATAACTGTTTCTATTCCACTAGGAGTTATGAGGTTGTTTAAATGGTTTATCTGTTTCTGATTTAACTTTGGTCCTGGTATTTGTCTAGAAAATTTTCCATTTCCTCCTGATTTTCAAGTTTTGTTGAATATAGGCTTTTGTAGTAGGATCTGATGATTTTTTTTTAAATTTCCTCTGATTCTGTTGTTATAGCTCCCTTTTCACTTCTGATTTCTGATTTTGTTAATTTGGATACTCTCTCTGTGCTCTGTGGTTTGTCTGGCTAAAGGTTTATCTATCTTGTTGAATTTCTCAAAGAACCATCTCCTGGTTTTGTTGATTCTTTGTAACTTTTTTTTTTACTTAGTTGATTTCAGCCCTGAGTGTGTTTATTTCCTGAAATCTACTACTCTTGAGTGTATTTGCTTCTTTCTGCTCTAGAGCTCTTATATATGCTATTAAACTGGTAATGTATTTTCTCTTGGAGGCACTCAGTAATATCACTGCTTTCCCTGTGTTGCATAAGTTTGGGCATATTGTGTCTGTCTTCATTTTCATTAAATTCTAAAGACTCTTTAATCACTTTCTTTATTTCTTCCTTGACCCAGTTATCTTTAAGTAGAGTGTTGTTCAACTTCCATGTATATGTGGACTTTCTATCATTTTTATTGTTATTGAAGACTGGCTGTAGTCCATGGTGTTCTGATAGAATGCATTGGATTATTTCCATCTTCTTGAATCTGTTGAGGTCTGTTTTGTGACCAATTACATGGACAATTTTGGAAAAGTTGCATGATGTGCTGAGAAGAAGATATATTCTTTTGTTTTATGATGAAATGTTCTATAACTATCTGTTAAATAATTTGGTTAATAACTTCTGCTAGTTTCTCTATGTGTTTATTTTGTTTCTGTTTCCATATTATGTCCATTGATAAGAGTGCATTGTTGTGGGGTTGGGGATTGGCTTTAGTGGTAGAGCGCTGCCTAGGAAGCTAAGGTCCTGGGTTCGTCCCCAGCCCCGAAAAAAAAAAAAAAAAAGAGTGCATTGTTGAAATCTCCCACTATTATTCCATAAGCTGCAATGTGCTCTTTGAGCTTTAGTATGGTTTCTTTTAGAATGTAGTTGCCCTTGCCTTTGGAGCATAGATATTCAGCCTTCAGAGTTCATTCTTGTAGATTTTTTTCCTGTGATGAATATGAAGCCTCCTTCTTTACTTTTTTGATAATTTTTGGTTGAAAGACGATATTATTTGATACTAGAATGGCTACTTCAGCTTGTTTCTTGGGACCATTTGCTTAGAAAATTGTTTTCCAGCCTTTTATTCTGATGTAGTGTATGTCTTTGTCATTGATGTGTATTTCCTGTATGCAACAAAATACAGGATCTTCTTTACTTATCCAGTCTGTTAGTCTATTTCTTTTTATTGATGAATTGAGTCCATTGATGTTAAGAGATATTAAAGAATAGTGATCGTTTATTCCTGTTATTTTTGTTGTTAGAGGTGCAATTATCTTTGTGTGGCTCTCTTCATTTTGGTTTCTTGCAAGGAGATTACTTTTTTTCTTGTTCTAGGGTGGAGTTTCTGTCCTTGTGTTGTGGTTTTCCATCTATTATCATTTGTAGGGCTGGATTTGTGGAAAAATATTATGTAAATTTGGTTTTGTCAAGGAATATCTTGGTTTCTCCTATGTTAGGTGAGAGTTTTGCTGGTCTGGCATTTGTGTTCTCTTAGGGTCTGTATACATATGTGTAAGATCTTCTGGCTTTCCTAGTCTCTAGTGAGAAGTCTGGTGTAATTCTCAGAAGTAGTTTTTTTTTGTTTTTGTTTTTGTTTTTTTGTTTTTGTTTTTGTTTTTTTTTCCAGAGCTGAGGACTGAACCCAGGGCCTTGTGCTTGCTAGGCAAGTGCTCTACCACTGAGCTAAATCCCCAACCCCTGTCTGGTGTAGTTCTGATAGGTTTTGCTTTACATGTCATTTGATCTTTCCTCCGTACTGGCCTTAATATCCTTTCCTTGTTTTCTGGGCTTGGTGTTTTGGGTATTATGTGACTAGAGGGATTTCTTTTCTGGTCCAATCTATTTGGACTTCTGTAGGCTTCTTGTATATTTATAGGCATTTTTAATTAAGGCTAGGGAAACTTTCTTCTATAATTTTGTTGAAGATATTTACTGTCCCTTTAATTTTGGAGTCTTTGCTCTCTTCTATACCTATTATTCTTAGATTTGATCTTCTCGTTGTATCCTGGCTTTCCTGAATCTTTTGCTTTAGGACTTTTTGTGTTTTATATTATCTTTGGTGGCTGGGTCAGTGTTTTCTATGATATCTTTCTACTCCTAAGATTCTCTCTTCTATCTCTTGAATTTCATTAGTGATGCTTGTGTCTATGTCTCCTGACCTCTTTCCTAGGTTTTCTATCTCCAGGATTGTCTCTCTTTTTGATTTCTTTATTGTTTATATGTCCATTTTAAAATCCTTGATACATTTACTCAATTCCTTCACCTGTTTGGTTTTGTTTTCCTGTAATTCTTTAAGGTATTTTTTTTTTGCTTCACCTTTAAGAGCTTCTCCTTTTTTACCTGTGTTGTCCTATATTTCTCTAAGGGAGTTATTTATGTCCTTCTTAAAGTCCTCTATCATCATCATGAGAAGTGATTTTAAATCCAAATCTTGCATTTCTGGTGTTTGGATATCCAGTATTTGTTTTGGTAGGAGAACTGTACTCTGCTGTTACCAAGTAGTCTTGATTTATGTTGCTTAGATTCCTGTGATTCCCCCTTGCCACCAGGTTGTCTCTGGTTTTAGCTGGTCTTGCTGTCTCTAACTCCGGCTTGACCCTCATGTAAGCCTTTGTGTCAGCACTCCTGCAGACCTATTTTCTCCCAGCAGGATCTGGTTACAGAGACCTGTGGCACTAAGCCTAAACTGTGAGTCCTGTCCTAAACTGCTCCTGGGTTTGTGTGTCCTTAGGGTTGCAGGCAGGTCATTTGGAGTAGAAGAGTTGGTCTTATCTCTGATCTCAGATATGTTAGCACTCCTGATGACTGCCTTTCAGCTCTGAGTGCAGGCAAAGACTGAAGGATCCTCCCCCTCACTGCTCCTAGGTTCCTGTGTCCTGTCTCTATATTGGTTCCTTTCAGGCCAGGAATGTGTGCAGGAATAGTTCTCTCCCCTTAGCTCTCAGGATTGTCTGCACTTCTGAGAATCTTGCTTTCCCCTTCACAGGATTTGGGTACAGCGTGTTGAGGGACTGTTTCAGTTCCAGGTGCTGCCCTGTACATTTTCTTTATCTATTTGTCAATTGAAGGGCAGCTAGTTTGTTTCTAGTTTCTGGCTGTTCTGAACAATGTTGCAAAAAACATAGTGCCCTTATGATAATATAGAACATATTTTGTTTTATTGCCCAAGATTAGTATATCTGAGTCTTTAGGTAGATTGAGTCCCACTTTTCTGAGAAACCACAATACTGATTTCCATAATTGATGTACAAGTTGGAAATCCAAACAGAATTGGAGAAATGTTTCCCTCTTCCACATAGTCACCAACATGAGCTGTCACTTGTGCTATTAATCTTAGTTGTTCTTTCAGGGATAAGAAGCTATCTCAAAGTCATTTTGTTTTCCATTTGCCTGATGAGAGGAAAAGAGAAGTGAACACTTATTTAAGAGTTTCTCAGTTATTTAATATTCCTCTATTGGAAAATATCTGTTTACTTCTCTATACCATTTTTAAATTGAATTATTCAATTTTTGGTATCTAGCTTTTTGAATTCTTTACATATTTTGGATATTATACAGCTGTTCAGTGTGGAATCAGTAAAACAAAAATCTTTTCCCATTCTATAGGCTGCTACTTTGTACAAATGATGGTGACCTTTGCATTAGAGAAGTGTTTCAGTTTCATGAGGCCCTATTTACTAATCAACGTTCTTTGAGTATGTGTTTTAGTGTTGTGTTCAGAAAGTTGTCTTTTATGCCAATGTATTCCTACTTTCTTCCTATGAGGTTAAAGATGTCTGTTTTTAAGTCTGGGTTTTTGATCCACTTGGACTTGAGTTTTGTGCAGGGTGATAAATATGAATCTACTTCACTCTTCAATGTATAGACATGCGGTTCGACCAGCACAGTTTGTAGAAATTACTGTGTTTTCTCTAGTAGCTATCTATGGCTCCTCTATCAAAAATCAGGTGTCTGTGGGTGTGTCAGTTTATATCCTTGTTTTTAATTCAATTCCATTAATCAACATGTCTGCTATTTTTGCCAATACCATGCAGTTTCCACTACTATATCTCTGTAGTACAACTCGAAATTAGGGATGGTGATAGTTCTAGAAGTATTTTTATTGTTGAGAATTCTTTTTATGTCCTGGGCTTTTTGTTGTTTTTATTTTCCCACGTGCATCTGAAAATTATTATTTTAAGATCTATAAAGAAATTTGTTGGAATTTTGATGAGGAATTTATTAAATATGAAGATTGCTTTTGGTAAGATGCTCATTTTTACTCTTAATCACACCAGTATATGAGTTGGGATAGTCTTTCTATCTTCTGTTACCTTCTTCAAACACTTCAAGTTTTATCACACTGGTCTTTCACTTGCATAGTTAGAGTTACCCAAAGATATTTTATGTTATTTGTGGCTATTGTAAAAAAGGTTGTTTTCTCTGATATCTTTTTTACTTGATATGCCATTTGTACATAGGACAGCAACTGATTTTCTTGAGTTAATCTTGTATCCAGCCATTTTGCTGAAAGTGTTTATATGCTGTAGGATTTCCCTCATGGAATTTATAGGGACCCTTTTTTATTGTATGATACAATCGTCAAATAATGATACTTTGACCTCTTTTTACCCTAATTTGTCTCCTCTTTACCTCCTTTAATTCTCTTATTGCAGTAGTTAAAATTTCAAGTACTTTATTGAATATATACAGAAAGAAAAGTCTTATGTTGTTACTGATTTTTGTGGAATTGCTTTGAGTTTCTCTATATTTAATTTGATGTTGGCTCTAGGGTTGCTATAAATTGCCTTTATCATGTTTAATTATGTTTCTTATGTCCACAGTTTCACTAGTACTATTACCATGAAGGAGTGCTGGATTTTGACATAGAATTTTTTTGTCTTCTAATAAAATGATCACGTTTTATTTTCTTTCAATTTATTTGTATAGGAGATTGCTTTTACTCATTTTCATATGTTGATCCATTCCTGCATTTCTGAAATGAAACCTACTTGAGCATGATGAATTTTTGGATTTGGACTGCAAGTATTTTTTAATAGGCCTGAGTCCATTGTCATAAAGGAATTGTTCTGTAATTCTAAATCTTTGCTAAGTTTTAATGTGGATTGAGTGTCAGAGTAACCATGGCCACTTAAAATGAATTTGGCAATGTTTGTTCTGTTTCTATTTTGTACAATAATTTGAGGAGAATTGGCAATAACTCTTCTTTGAAATAATTCTGCTCTAAAACGATTTAGCCCTGTCCTTTATTTGGTGGAGAGACTTTTCATTAATACTTTTAACTAGGAGTTATATTAGTATAATTAAATTGTTCATCTGATTTTGATTTAACATTGGTAAGTAGCTCTTATTGAGAAAATTATTTGTTTTAAATTTTGCAAGTTTTGGAATACAGGATTTTAAAGAATGACCTGACAATTCTCTGAATTTCCTCAAGATCTGTTGCTATGTCACTGTTTGTTTCTGATTTTACTAATTTGAATATACTTGGTCCATCTTTTAGTAAGTTTGTATAAAGAAGGGAGAACAGAATACTCACAGAAGGAAATATGGAGACAAAGTGTGGAGCAGAGACTGAAGGAAAGGCCATCTGCAAACTGCCACATTTGGGGATCCATCCCATATAGAGTCACCAAACCTAGTCACTATTGCCGATACCAAGAAGGACTTGCTAACAGGAACCTGATAATATAGGTGTCTCCTGAGAGGCTCTGCCAGAGCCTAACAAATACAGAAGCAAATGCTTGCATGTATTTTTGGACTAAACAAGCGGTCCCCAATAGAGGAGTTAGAAAAAGGACTGAAGGAACTAAAGGGGTTTGCAACCCATAGAAAGAACAACAATTTCAACCAGCTAGACATTCCAGAGCAACCAGGGAATAAACCACCAACCAAAGAGTACACATGAAGCAACCCATGGCTCCAGGCACATATGTAGCACAAAGTCTGCTTCCAGTCTGAGAAAGGAACTGGAAGGGAATATTCATTTTACTTTAATTCTAAAAATCCTTTCATTTCTTTATTTCTGTCTTGACCCAGTAGTCATTCAGTAGGGAGAGTTTGCTTTCCATGAATTGAATGTTTTCTATTCTTGCTGTTGTTGAATATCTGCTTAAATCCATGGTAGTCTGACAGAATGCCTGAGTTCTTTTTCTTTTCTCTCTCTCTTCTCCTTCTTCTCTTTCTTTTTTCTTTCTTCTAATTTCTTTTTTCGTAACTGTAGAGACTTGTTTTATGTCTAAATATGTGGTTTATTTTGGAGAAAGTCCCAGGAGATGCTGATTCGATACATTGTTTTAATATTGAGTAGAGTGTTAAGTAAATATCTGTTAGGTTCATTTAGTTTATAACATCATTAGCTCTAGAATTTCTCTGTTTAGTTTTTGCCTGGATGACCTACCCACTGATGAGACTAGCATATTCAAGTCTCCCGCTATCACTGTGTGAGAAGCAATAAGTAATTTAAGTTGTAGTAATGTTTTCTTTAAACAGTGGGTGCTTTTGTGTTTCGGTCATAGATGTAAAGAATTGACATGTCATCTTGGTGGATTTTACCTTGATGAAAATGTAGGGTCATTCCATATTTCTTTTGATGAGTTTTTACTTGAAGTCTATTATTTAGAAATTAAAATGGCTATACCAGATCGCTTTTAAGGTGCATTTGTTTGAAATATTTTTCTAAGCCTTGAACCCTGAGCTAATTTTGATGATGATTTATGTTTCTTGGATTTAACAGAAGGGTGTTTCCCATTTTTGTATTCATTCTCTAAGTCTGTGCCTTTTTAATAGGGAATTAAAACCACTGATATTGGGAGATATCAATGACAAATAAATGTTGATTCCTGTTATTTTGTTCTTGTTGGTATTGGTTGGTATTGGTGAGAGAAAGAGAGAGAGAGAGAGAGAGAGAGAGAGAGAGAGAGAGAGAGAGAGAGAGAGAGTTTGTGCGTGTGTATGTTTCTTTTTGACTTTTATTTTCATGGATGCAATTAACCTTCATGATTTGGAGTTTTCCTTGTAGCACCTCTGGTAATGCTGTTTCAAATTGTTAAAAATTGCTTTTATCATGGAATGTCTTATTTTATGCATCTGCAGTAAAAGATTTGCTAGGTATAATAATCAAGGCTGGTATCTGCAGTCTCTTAGGGTCTCTACCATATATATCCAAGCCCTTCTGGCCTTTAGAGTTCTCATTGAGAATTTATATGCAATTTTAACAAGTCTGCCTTAATATTACTTTTTTTCCTGAGTGTTTTTTTCAAAGATTTATTTATTTATTATATATACATACACTGTAGCTGTCTTCAGACACACCAAAAGAGGGCATGAAATCCAACTAAAAATGATTGTGAGACACCATGTATTTGCTGGGATTTTTGAACTCAGAATCTCTGGAAGAGCAGTCAGTACTCTCAAGCATTGAGCCATCTCTCCAGCCCTTACTTGAAAGTTTTAATACTCTTTCTTTTTTTCTTTGAATTTTTTTTTGTATTTTTGTGTGAAAAGGTCTCCCCTGCCTCTCTCTCTTTCATTGTTCTATTTTGTATTCTCTGGGATTTTTGTACCATTTTAAGACTCTTCTATTTATTTATGAAGATTTTTTTCTATAATCTTATTGAAAATATTTTATAAGTCTATTGTTGGTAATTATTCTCCTTTCTCTATACGTATTATTCTTTGGTTTGGTGTTTATCTAGTGTTCCAGACTTCCTGGATGTTTTGTGTTGGGTATTTTATAGATTCAAAATTTTTCTTAACATGATTTCTTATACTCTGTTGGTGATGATTGTCTCTGTAGTTACTGTTCATATTCCCAAATTTTTCATTTCCAGGTTTTCCTCTGTGATTTCTTTATAGCTTTTACTTTTATTTTCAAGTCTTGAGTAGTTTTATTCATTTTGTTTTGTTGTTGTTGTTGTTGTATTTTACTTACCTTTCTTTAATGGATTTATTTATTCCCTCCTATTGTTTGTGTTTTCTTGGATATTTTCAAGGAAATTATTCATTTCCTATTTAAGTACCTCTACAGCTTCATATAATTATTTAGTTTAAAGATCTCTTCCTTGGGCTTCACCCATGTTACAATATTCCAGACCTGTTGTGTTAGGATAGATGGGCTCTGGTGGAGTCAGATTGTTCTTGCTGTTATTGTGTTCTGACGGTGTCTAGGAATTTGTGTCTGAGGGATTACAGGACCAGGTGCTGATTTCTGAGTTTGTCTTTGTTGAGTAGTTGCTTTTATCCTTAGTTTCTTCTAGATTTTTCACAGAAAGTGTTTGCTCTATGTTGTTGGTTTACTGGTCTGCTCTGCTGGTGTGTTTGTAGAGAGTGCTTCCTAGCATTGGAGGCTGCAGAAAGGGAAAGCCATGCGATGGTCTGTTGCAGTTCTAAGTGTATCCCTGAGGATTGGTACTAGCGACACAGGTAGCATGATGAAGGTCAGTACATATCCTACCTCATCATCCTGAAGGTAGCCTGTAGTCAAGGAAGGTATGTCTTCACTAGTTATGGAATAGATCATAGTGATAAGTGGCAGAGAGGAGGCCAGGGAGGATGATCTATGGGATCCACAAGATGTGTAGAGAAGAGGAAGGTAAGAGTGCAGATGGCATTGTATTGCAGCACTAGGGGTGATTCTGAGGGTTGGGTTTGTGAGACTAGACAGAGTGGAGAAGGTATGTAGTTAACTTGCCCAGTCTTCCAGAAGGTGTGGTCTACAATTGAGCAGGAATTGGCTGCCTCACTTAGGGTCTCATTGATAGCAATGAGGGGGTGGAGGAGACTAGATGAGGTGGTTGGTGGAATCCACAGAAGGATTGCTGTCTTACGGAAGGAATTTAAATCTCATTGTAGAGCACTTTCATGGAACAATAAGACAATGTAATGGTACAATACAGCATTTTGGTACTACAAAAGAGTACCACAAACACATAGTTTTGCAATGTTTTATTATAAAAGGACTCTGTGAATATAAAATAGGACAGTTTTATGATAGATACTACATGATGTCTCCTAGAACACAGTGATGACTCAGTAGATCAGTATTATGTCATGGTTGGGCATTACTATCACATAAAAGATTATTCTGATAGTGCAATATATATGAGTATTGTGATGCCAACATAGGGTTTTTTGGTGGAAATGTAAGACTTAGACTTGGAAATGCTATATTGTACCTAAGAGTTCATCTTTGGAATGTTAGAGTATTGTGGTATCACAATTAGGAACTTTATGGCATAAAAATGCAATATGATAGCAAAATTGGAAATTCTTTTGCCACAGTATTGCATTATAATATTAGAGTAAGGCACTCTGATTTCACAATAAGGCATATTATTATAACACCATAATATACTAGACATACTAGACATACCTGACATAATAGAACACTATGATGAGTGTTCTACAATCACTATGTTCACATAATAGGTCATGGATATGTCACAAAATAATACTATTATCATACAATAAGACACTAAACACACCATGTTCATTTGATGTCATACCAAGGCACTGTGATGGCACAGAAGAGTATAATGATAATATACTTCTCACTTTGATGGCACAGTAGAGCAATATCGTGGCTTAATAAAGTATTATGACTCTATAGCAGGGCTTTGACATATATCTATATGGCACTGTGATGAACCAAGAATCACAGGAATGGCACAAGAGGTTCTTTGATATAGTAGAACTGTGATAAAGTAAAGCACTGCGATGGCACAGTAAGTCAATGTGATGGCAAATTGGCAAGTTGGGAATCCTGTTGGCACAGAGGAACACACTATGATAGCACAATAGGGCATTATGATGACACCTTATAGCACTGTAATTTTACAACTGATCATTGTGATGTGTACCAGGGCAATGTGTGTGCACATGAGGCAGTTATATCAGAGTAGTGCACTATGTTGTAATAATAGAGAACTGTTATATCAGAAGGTGTCTCTTTCATGCATGTATCAATAGAGCATTGCTGTGTTACATTAGGGCACTGGGCTGTCACAATGTGAATCTATGATAACAAAGTAGAGAACTGTAATATCATAATAGGATTCTGTGATGTCACAGATATTATGCTGGCACAATAGTGAACTCTGGTGTCACAACAGGTCACTGTGATGATACAATAGGATACACTGATGCTGTAACTCTGTGAGGGCAAGATATGACATCATGATGACACAATAGTGTACTTAGATGCTTCCATAAGATATTGTTTTAGTGCAACCCAGCACTGTGGTGGCAGAATATGACATTATTCATTCTTAACATGGTATTTTCCCAGTAACATAGCTTGTCTTAGGGCTTGAAAACTTAAATTTTCACAATCTATTTCTTTTGGCAAAGGGAAAAAAAGATGACATTTATTTATGTTGGCAATGACCATGGGAACTGATCTGATCTTGACAGAAAGAGTATTCCTTTTATACATTTTTCTTTTTTTTTTCTCTTTATTGGATATTTTTATTTACATTTCAAATGTTACTCCTCTTCCTGGTTTCCTGATCATAAGACCCCTATTTCAATCCCTCCCCTTCTTCTATAAGGGTGTTCCCCCTACCCAAAAAACGCCCCTTCCCACCTCCCTGCCTGACATTCCCCTACATTGTGGGGTCCAGCCTTAGCAGGATGAAGGGCTTCTCCTCTCACTGGTGCCCAACAAGGACTTCCTCTGCTACATATGCAGAATCATGGGTCAGTCCATGTGTAGACTTTGAGTAATGGATTCATCCCTGAGAGCTCTGGTTGATTTGTATTGTTGGTCTTATGGGGTTGCAATCCCCTTGAGCTCCTTCAATCCTTTCTCTAACTCCTCCAGTGGGGACCCTGTTCTCACTTCAATGGTTGGCTGCTATCATTCACCTCTTTATTTGTCATGCTCTGGCAGAGCCTCTCAGAAGACAGCTATATCAGGCTCCTGTCAGCATAAATTTCTTGGCTTCCTCAATATTATCTAGGTTTGGTGGCTGCATATATATATGGGCGGGATCCCCACGTGGGAGAGGCTCAGAATGGCCATTCTTGCAGTCTATGCACCAAACTTTGATATCATACCCACCAATGTGAATATTTTTGTTCCCCCTTTTAAGAAGAACTGAAACATCTTCATCTTGGTCTTCCTTCTTCTTGAGCTTCTTGTGGTCTGTAGATTGTATCTTGGTTAATTTGAACTTTGGGGCTAATATCTACTTATCAGTGAATGTATACCATATTTTTGTTTTGTTTTGTTACGTTTTGTTTTGTTTTGTTTTTGTGACTGGGTTACCTCACTCAGGATGAAATTTTCTATTTCCATTCATTTGCCTATGAATTTCATGAAATTACTGTTTTTGATAGCTGAGTAGTACTCCATTGTGTAGATGTACCACATTTTCTGTATCCAATCCTCTGTTAAGGGGAATCTGGATTCTTTCCAGCTTCTGTCTATTATAAATAATGCTGCTATGAACATAGAGGAATGTGAGTCCTTGTTTTATGTTGGAGCATCATTTGTTATATGCCCAGGAGAGGTATAACTGGGTGTTCAGGAAACACAATATCCAATATTCTGAGGAATCTCCAGGCTGATTTCCAGAGTGGTTGAACCAGCTTTCAATCCCAACAACAATAGAGGAGTGTGCCTCTTTCTCTACATCCTTGCCAGCATTTGTTGTAACCTGAGATTTTGATCTTAGCTATTCTGATTGTTATGAGGTGGAATCTCAGGGATGTTTTGATTTGCATTTCCCTGATGACTTAGGATATTGAACATTTCATTAGGTACTACTCAGCCATTCGATATTCCTCAGCTGAGAATTCTTTATTTAACTCTGTATACCATTTTTAATAGGGATATTTGAATTTCTGATGTCTAACTTCTTGAGTTCTTTGTATATATGGGGATGTTAGCCATCTATCAGATGCAGAATTGGTAAAGATCTTTTCCCAATCTCTTCATTGCTATTTTGTTCTAATGACAGTATCCTTTGCCTTACAGAATTTTTGTAGTTTTATGAGATCCCATTTGTCGATTCCTGATCTTAGAACATAAGCTATTGGTGTTTTGTTCAGGAAATTTTCCCAGGTGCACATGTGTTCAAGATTCTTCCCCATTTATTCTTCTATTAGTTTGAGGGTATCTGGTTTTATGTGGAGGTCCTAGTACCACTTGGAATTAAGATTTGCACAGGATGAGAAGAATGAGTCGATTTGCATTCTATATGCTGACCTCCAGTTGAACCAACACCATTTATTGAAAATGCTACCTTTTTTCCACTGGGTAGTTTTTAGCTCCTTTGCCAAAGATTAATTGGCCATAGATGTATGGGTTCATTTCTGGGTCTTCAATTCTATTCCATTGATCTACCTGCCGGTCCCTGTACCAATACCATACAGTTTTTATCACTACTGCTCTGTAATACTGCTTGAGGTCAGAAATAGTGATTCCACCAGAAGGTTTTTTACTGTTGAATATAGTTTTCGCTATTCTTGGTTTTCTGTTATTCCAAAAGAATTTGCAAATTGCTCTTTCTAACTCTATGAAGAATTAATTGGAATTTTGATGGGTATTGCATTGGATCTGTAGATTGCTTTTGGGAATGGTCATTTTTATTATATTAATCCTGCCAATCTGTGAGCTTGGGAGATCTTTCCATCTTCTGAAATCTTCCATTTCTTTCTTCAGAGACATGAAGTTTGTGTTATACATCTTTTACTTGCTTGGTTAGAGTCATAATGAGATATATTATGGTTTTGTGACTGTTGTGAAGGGTGTCATTTCCCTAATTTCTTTCTTAGCCTGATTATCTGTTGAGCAGAGGAAGGGTACTGGATTGTTTGAGTTGATTTTATAGCCAGATACTTTGTTTTTCAGACTTAGTAGTTCTCTGGAGGAACTTTTGGGGTCATTTTAGTATACTATCATATCTGCAAATAGTGATATTTTTTACTTCTTCCTTTCTAATTTGTATCCCTATTTTTTTCTCTGATTGATCTGTATAGGAATTTGAGTGCTATAATGAATAAATAGGAAGTGAGTGGGCAGCCTTGTATAGTCCCTGATATTCATGATTTTGCTTTAATTTTCTGAACATTTATTTTGATGTTGACTACTCATTTGCTGTATATTGTTTTTACTATGCTTATGTATGGGCCTTAAATTCCTGATCTTTCTAAGATTTGTAACATGAAGGTGTGTTGAATTTGGTCAAATGCTTTCTCAGCATCTAATAAGATGATCATTTGGTTTTTATTCTGAGTTTATTTACACAGTGGATTATGTTAATGGATTTCCTTATATTGAACAACCCCTGCTTCCTGGCATGAAGTCTACTTAATCATTATTGATGATCGTTTTTATGTGTTCTTGGATTTGGTTGGTGAGAATTTTTTTGAATATTGTTGCATCAATAAGGGAAATTGTTCTGAAATTTTCATTCTTTGTTTGGTCTTTGTGCGTTTTAGGTATAAGCATGATTGTGGCTTCATAGAAGGAATTGGGTAGTGCTGCTTATGTTTCTATTTCATGATATAGTTTGGAAATATTGATATTGGGTGTTCTGTGAAGGACTGATAGAATTCTGCACTAAACCCATCTGGTCCAGGGCTTTATTTTTTGAGAGACTTTTAATAGCTGCTTCTATTCTTCAGGATTTAGGGGATGCTTCAGATTGTTTATCTGAACCTGATTTAACTTTGGTACCTGGTATTTACCTAGAAAATTGTTCATTACATCCTGATTTTCCAGTTTTGTTTAATATAAGCATTTGTAGTAGGATCTGATGGTATTTTTAATTTCCTCAGATTCTGTTGTTATACCTCCCTTTTCATTTCTGATTTTGTTAATTTGGATACAGTCTCTTGCCCTCTAGTTAGTCTGGCTATCTATCTATCATACTGTTTTACTCAAAGAACTAGCTCCTGGTTTTGTTGATTCTTTCTATAGTTCTTTTTGTTTGTACTTGGTTGATTTCAGCCCTCTGATTATTTCTTGCCTACTACTCCTCTTGGGTGTATTTGTTTCTTTTTGTTCAAAAGCTTATAGGTTTGCTGTCAATCTGCTAATTTATGTTCTCTCCAGTTTCTTTTTAGAGGCACTCACCTATGCGTTTTTCTCTTAGCACTGCTTTCATTGTGTCGCATTAGTTTGGGTATGTTGTGACTTTATTTTCATTAAATTCTAAAAAAGTCTTTAATTTCTTTCTTCATTTCTTCCTTGACCAAGTTATCATTGAGTAGAGCATTGTTCAACTTTGATTTATACGTGGGTTTTCTCTCGCTGTTTTTATTACTATTATTGAAGATAATCCTTAATCCCTGGTGATCTGATAGGATGCATGAGATTATTTCAATATTTTTGTTCCAGTTGAGGACTGTTGTATGGCCAAATATATGGTCAGTTTTGGAGAAGGGACCATGAGATGCTGAGAAGAATGTATATTCTTTTGTTTTAGAATGAAATATTCTATAACTATCTGTGAAATACATCTGGTTCATAACTTCTGTTAGTTTCTCTATGTATCTGTTTTGTTTCTGTTTCCATTATCTGTCTATTCATGTGAGTGGAGTGTTGAAATTTCCCACTATTATTGTCCAAAGAGCAATATGTGATTTGAGTTTCAGTAAGATTTCTTTTATGAATGTAGGTGTCCTTTAATCTGGACCATAGATATTCAGGGTTGAGAGTTCATCTTGGTGGATTTTTCCTTTGATGAATATGAGGTGTCTTTTCTTATCTTTCTGAGAACTTTTGGTTGAAAGTTGATTTTATTCGATATTAGAATGATTACTCCAACTTTGTTTTGGGGACCATTTGCTTGGAAAATTGTTTTCCAGCCTCTTACTCTGAGGTAGTGTCTGTCTTTGTCTCTGAGGTGTGTTTCCTGTATGCAGAAAAATGTCGGATCTTCCTTACCTATCCAGTCTGTTAGTCTTTTTATTGGGAACTTGAGTCCATTGATGTTAAGAGATATTAAAGAATAGTGATTGTTGTTTCCTGTTATTTTTTTTCTTAGACATGGAATTATGTTTGTGTGGCTCTCTTCTTTTGGGTTTGTTGCAAGAAGATTACTTTCTTGCTTTTTCTAGGGTGTAGCTTCCCTCCTTGTGTTAGAGTTTTCCATCTCTTTTCCTTTGTAGCTCTGGATTTGCAGAAAGATATTGTGTAAATTTTGTTTTGCCAAGGAATACCTTGGTTTCTCCATCTATGTTAGGTGAGAGTTTTGTTGGACTGGCATTTGTGTTCTCTTAGGGTCTGTATGACATCTGTCCAGGAACTTCTAGCTTTCATACTCTCTAGTGAGAAGTCTGGTGTAATTCTGATAGGTCTGCCTTTATATGTTATTTGACCTTTTCCCCTTACTGCTCTTAATATTCTTTCCTTGTTTTATGCATTTGGTGTTTTGACTACTATGTGATGAGAGGAATTTCTTTTCTGGTCCAATCTATTTAGACTTCTGTAGGCTTCTTGTATGTTTATAGGCTTTTTTTTTTATTTAGGTTAGGGAAATTTTCTTCTATAACTTTGTTGAAGGTATTTACTGGCCTTTTATGTTGGGAGTCTTCCCTCTCTTCTATACCTATTATTCTTAGGTTTGATCTTCTTGTTGTGTCCTGGATTTCCTGAATCTTTTGGTTTAGGAGATTTTTGTGTTTTACATTATCTTTGAGAGCTGTATCAATGTTTTCTATAGTATCTTTCTGCCCTTGTGATTTTCTCTTCTATCTCTTGTATTTCATTTGTGATGCTTGTGTCTCTGTCTCCTGGTCTCTTTCCTAGGTTTTCTATCTCAAGGGTTGTCTCTCTTTTTGATTACTTTATTGTTTCTATGTCCATTTTAAAGTCCTTGATGCTTTGTGCAATTCCTTCACCCATTTGGTTTTGTTTTCTTGTAATTCTTTAAGAGGTATTTTTGCTTCATCTTTAAGAGCTTCTACTTGTTTACCTGTGCTGTCCTGTATTTCTTTAAGAAAGTTATTTATGTTCTTCTTAAAGTCCTTTATCGTCATTATGATATGTGATACTTAATTCCAATCATGCCTTTCCGGTGTGTTGGATATCTAGCATTTATTTTGGTGGGATAACGGGGCTATGATAATAACAAGTAGTCTCTGTTTTTGTTGCTTAGGTTCTTGTGCTTGCCTCAAACCATCAGATTTTCTCTGGTGTTAGCTTGGCTTTCTGTCTCTGACAGTGGCTCGACCCTCCTGTCAACCTGTGCATCAGCACTACTGTAGACCTGTTTCCCTTCAGCTTGATCTGCGAACAGAAAGATGCTCCTGAGTTGTGTGTCCTGAAGCCTCCAGGCAGGTTGTATGGAGCAGAAGAGTTGCTCTTACCTAGGCTCTCAGGTGTGTCAGTGCTCCTGGAGACTTGCTTTCTTCTCTGGGCTCAGGCAGAAACCAGTAGTGTCCTGCCGCTGACTGTTCCTAGGCTCATGTATCCAGAGGGCAATAGGTAGGCTCCTCCTTGCCAGGATTGTGAGCTGAAGTGGTGGTCTCTCCTGAGCTCTCAGGATTTTCTTCATTTCTGAGAGTCGTGCTCTCTTCTCCATGGGATTTTTGTACAGAGAGCTGTAGGAGTGGTTTAGCTCCAGGTGCAGGCAGAAACCAGAAGTATTCTGTCCAAACTGTCTTTGTGTGTCCTGAGGCCATTAGGCAGGTCATTTGAAGCAGAAGAGTTGGTCTTACCTCTGCTCTCAGCTGTGTCAGTGCTCCTGCCAACTGGCTTTACACTCTGGCCTCAGACAGAAACTGGAAGGGTCCTACTGCTGACTGTTCCTAGGTTTTTGTGCCCAGAGGGCACAGAGGGCACTAGGCAGGTTCCTTTTGTGTCAGAAATGTAAGCAGGAGTAGTTGTCTTCTCTGAGCTCTCATGATTGTCCACACTTTTGAAAGTCAAGATCTCTCCCCCATGAGATGTGGCTACAGAGAGTTGTGGGACTGATTCAGTTCCAGACACAGGCAGAAACTGGAAATCTACAATCTTAAAATAGAATTTTCTGTTTACACTTATTAGAAGATCTTACTAATAAGTTAATCTTAGATCTAGCCATCTTACTGTTTGAGTTACAAGCATGTATCTCTGAGTCTTTAAGAACACATAACAACACTAGGAAAAAACACACCTAATAGACAATTCGAAAAAGCCAGGTTTTCTGAAAGCAGTGAATGAGCTTCTTTCTTTTCCAGAAAAAGGAAGTTTTTCCTGCCTTGTCCATATATCCTTACATTTTTGGTGATGCAGGTATTCTTTTATAAATAAAAAACTACTAAATATTTGCTGCACTTCTTACATATTCTAGGCCTAATAAAGATTCTTGGAAGCCTAGTCTGGCATCTAGTTGTTTCTTTTACTCTGATGAAACTTGAAACCAAAAGCAGCTTGGGGAAGAAAGGGTTCATTTCACCATGTAGCTTGTAGTTCATTAATCTAGAAAGTGAAGGCAGGAACCTGGAGGCAGAAGTGGATGCAGAGGCCACAGAGGGGTGCTGCTTACTGGCTTTGCTCCTCACTGCTTTTTCACCTTGGTTTCTTACTACACCCAAGACCACCAGCCTAAGGATCTCACCAACTAAAATGAGCTGGGTCCTTCCCAGTTATTAATCCTTCCCAATTTTTAATCATTGCCCACAGTCCAATTTTGTGGGTGCTTTTTCTTAATTGAAATTCCCTCTTTCAGAATGACTTTAGATTGTTCCAAGTTGGCCTAAAAGTAGTCAGCACAATTTCCCCCTTGTCAATCTCACATGCAGAGGCATTACCATTCAACTAGAATCCTTCATTTCTCATTGTCTCCATGTTTGTTTTGGTCATGATATCTTCTTGTAGCAGAAGAAATCCTAATTAAGATAAATGGGTTTTTTTGATGCACTCCAAAAATAGAAGTTACAAGCACCATTTGCATAGTTGGTTTTCATTCTTTTTGCCTGCCTATGTTGTATGTTGTGAAAAGAAGCCTGAGAGTCTATTTGATGAATCAGGGTGACCTGAAACTGGTGAATATGGTCTCTTTTTAATTCATTGTAAGAAGTTAGTTTCTGGTATCATGTAAGCCCTCACTCACAGATATGGCATCATGAAGCCTGTGAACTTATAGAATAAATAACCTGACTCTTATTAGTAAAAATACTATTAGTTTAATTGAGTTTTAAAATAAATATAGGGGCTGGAGAGATGGCTCAGCAGTTAAGAGCACCCGACTGCTCTTCCAGAGGTCCTGAGTTCAATTCCCAGCAACCACATGGTGGCTCACAACCATCTGTAATGGGATCTGATGCCCTCTTCTAGTGTGTCTGAAGACAGCTACAGTGTACTTATATATAATAAATGAATAAATCTTAAAAAAAATCAATAACGTCGGCTAAAATAAATATAACCCTTTTCTTGTTTATTGACAATATTAATCTTACAACCATGAGTATTTTGCTACATCTGTGACTTATCAGAAGCATGAGCTGATGCAAGAGTGCTCTGTGCTTCCTGTGCTGAATCCTAGAGAACATAATGCGTACATTTCTGTTTCATCATTGTAGCACAAGGAATGTGAATTTTAGTATTGATAGTAACTTTGATTCAATCCTGGCTTACATGGTACATGCACACAATGGAATTTTATCTGCCCTGGAAGGAAACTGAAATTTGCGGGGAATTGTCTGGAAATGGGAACAATATTAAGTGAGATACCCCTGTCTCAGAAAGACAACCATTGAATGTTCTCTCCCATGTGTATAACTGAGCACGGTGAGCAAAGGAGGGGTGACATGGTGGGTCAATGGAAACTCAGGATGAACGGAATTGCTACAGGGGAAACTCACACTTTGTAATGTAATAAAAATAAAGTGAATAAAGTTAGGTGTGGGAAAAAATTACAAGTAATTTTAGAGGCTGATGAGCATTAATTGGGCTTCCCTCATCTCCTTTCTTGCAGTGTTCGTTTCATGTTCACAAGCCTTTCTGTAATGGACTTTTTAAAGGGACTTCTGTGTAAAGCTTTTCCTTGCAATGTTATGAACCATATTTATGACAGAAAAGTCAGCTATTTTATGGCTCCTGCTCTTAACATCGTAATAAAAGTAAAGCCTTGCAAACAAAAAGGTCACCACTGACTTCTCTTAAAAGGTGTCTCTAGAACAAATGTGAATGCATCCTATCACCAATTTCCAAAAGAAACAAACCCCTTTGGTCTACACTGTCTGCTTTCTGTGTCATTGCTGTTCTTATAAATGCCATTGACTCAGGCTTTTTTCCTCACTGTTCTGTTTCCCTCATTGTTTAAGTTGATGACAAATCCATAATCCCATTTTGAATATTCACTGGACTGTAAAATGCATGCAATTTATTTCAATTTGTCAGTTTAACTGCAGTGCAGAGAAACCTTTGGTAGCCTGAGTTACCAACTCTGATGTAAGTAGAAGTTACTACATCACAAGTTTCCTTTTTCTTGTTAGTATAATTCTCCTTGACATGAATTCTCACAGATGTCTTAGCTAATATCTAATATTCTAAGGAAAAACTGTAAAAATTATCTAAGAGATGAAGGTGCTGATGTGTTCTGTTATATTATTTCATCGTTCTAACATTAAAACCTCTTTTGACTTTGTTAATCACAATTAACTCATGTATAGTCTTGTCAATAAATCTTTGGCGAGTAGCTTCATTGATCCTGTGGAAATAAATCTTTTATACTCAATCTTAGTCCAGAGGCCAAGAAGTGATAGGACATGAATCTGCAGAAAAGCCAGAGTTAGGTTGCGGGTATAAGCTCCATTCCAAGAACGGTGCAAAAAGATTAATCCATATAACAGACAGATATGGGTTCAGATTAAGACTCTGTTTCGGGCTGGGGTTTAGCTCAGTGGTAGAGCGCTTACCTAGGAAGCGCAAGGCCTGGGTTCAGTCCCCAGCTCCAAAAAAAAAAAAAAAAAAAAAAAAAAGAACCAAAAGACTCTGTTTCTCCTTTCAACATTCAATGTTAATTTTAAGCTTCAAAGAGACTCACATGGGATTATAAATAATATCTAGTTCTTGAAGTTGATATAAAGATTAAATTACATAAAATACAAAGACACCAGTACCTTCTACTATATAGTTAATGGTCAGTTGAGCATCATTATTGCAGCTGGGATATGGCTCTCTAGTAAGCCTCACTTATGCAGCCGAATGTTTCTGGAGTTGTTAGGGACAGATGACCCTGGTCACCCTGGTAAACCAAGTTCGGCCATCCCGTCTCAATATTCAAATTAATCACACAAATAATGGGGAAAAGCAGAGAAAGAGATTCATTCAGTAAGGTCATACTAGAAGGACAAAGAGGTTCAGTGACACCAACATTTATCTTCAGAGTCCTGGCATAAGGTCTAAAAAGGTTGAAGTTAGGCATAAATAAATAGCCATGGGCAACTTGGAGAATTTTCAATGGATTCCCACATTCTTTATCCAGGACTGAGGACACGTGAGTATTTCCCAGATCAAGGACAGATATACTTCCAAAGGAAGACAGCCCAAACAGAGCCATTGTACAAAGAATTTGGGGCTTATCTGTTGCATATCCTGATTTTTTTAAGGTTGTTTGAATTGCACGGGATTTGGGGTTTATTTGCATAACATGGGATCTCTTACAATGCTCTGTCTACTTACTACATATAGTTCTACATACCTCCTCATGTTTGTGCTTTAGTATTATCATAAACCACAGGTCACCTGCAGTTTGTCTGTGCCCTTGTGCCACACAAGTAGGATTTACGTGGGTTTATCCAGAAGTTCCAGCTCTTTTGTGACTTGTGTCTTTCCCTCATTAATTTACCTGCCTCTTGCCAAGAATTCACCAGACAACCCCAGTCTCCATTCTATTCTGCTCCCTAACTAAATGTTAGTGGCAATGACATTAATCCTCAATCTAAAGTTTGATTTTCCTTGCCCTCTCTTTATGAAATAGATTTTAGACTAATAATAAATGACTAAAATGTTAAAGAATACTAGAAATATTACTTAGTTGCCTTGAGTTTTTGTGTAGGGTTGAGGTCCCCTGGGCTTTCCCTGATACAATTCCTGCTAACATTTCTATATGTAGCATTGTACAGAGGGAAAGATAGAGGGAGTACATAAAGACAGAGAAAAGAGAAGAGATAAAGGAAAGGAGAGAGAAAAAAGAGAAAGGGAGAAACAGACAGTTATTTATATAAGAACTTCTTTCTTATCCTCGATGTTCTATATTAGACTTTGGGTATAGGACCTTAATCCAATTCTACAAACGTATTCAACAAAGTGTATTTGTGGTCATTGCAGGGGAATAGGTATGTCCTGCCGGAGAGGATTGAGACTGGACACAGAGTAGCCAGTGGTGTGGCTTTAAAGTATGAGGGTCTCTGAACATTCTAGCTCTCTAACTGTACTGAAATGTTTCTAAAAAGAACTAAAAAACGTTCTTGCTCTTTCTGATGGTAAAAAGCTGCTGGTTTAGGGGATTGACACCTGTAGCCTGACAGCTGGGATTGGGGAGGGGGAGGAAGGGATTAAGTAATGTCACCTTTGTTCTATCTCAGCAGGAACTGCCTGCATAGTTCTTTCAGCCTGCCAGTAGAAGTCAGGGGAAGAAAGAAGGGACACTTTGAAAAGTGATTATAGCATTTATTACTAAGTTGTAAAAAGTTTCCTATGAAAGCTATTCTAAAAAAAGGGGAAAGTGGAACGGTCTTAAGTGGGGCAAGGGAAAAAGTCCTCTCTCTTCTCTTCTTTGTCTAAGAAGTGTTCTGTCGAAAAAGTTCTCAGCTCAGTTCTCTGACTGTGTTCTTTGTCATCAGCACTTCAAACCTCTTTCAGAATACATGATCACATAGTAAAAAGTTCAGCACAAGTTTACACAAATTCAAACCACAAATTGAAATAGAAGTTTACAACAGAGAATGTTTACATGCATAACCATTGGGAATAATTATCTGTTTTTTATTAAATAACACATATGTTTATTATTACATATCCATCAGTATGGCTTTCAATACCACTTGAAACATGCATATCACCCTAAAGAAGATCGGTTTTCCAGTGTCTATTTGATACACATTACTGCAAAGCCATTATAAATTACTGAGGAGGTATTTGGTTAAAATAAAAAGCAATAAATCACACCTCCCATACAAATCAACTCTTGCTACCAGAGGAGTGTTGAACAGTATTTATATGGTAATTCCTATGTTAACTGGAACACATCATGGATATATTTCATAATCCTTTACTGTTGGTGCAATTGTATGTTTTTGCAGATAGTTTCATTATTGTAACAGATAGTTTGGTACAAAGGTTGTACTCAATTTATATGAATCTGACAAACCTCTATATTTTAAATTAAACCAATAATCAATGAAAATGCATGATTTTTGTAAAATCTGTTTTCTGTAAAGTCTGTACTTATGGCAGTAAAATATCTGGGTAAGCATTCACCACTTGTCACACCTCTGTAAGTTCATTGAAAGTTAAACACCATAACTAGGTTATTAGGGAAGTTTTGTTTGATAAAGCCAGTCAATATTTCATCTTCTATCCTAGCACCTATGATAATTTATTAGTTCCCTTTTTATGACCTTTGGTTAATTGTTTTACAACCTCTTGGAATGTGCTCTGAGTAGCAGAAAGTTGGGTTATCATCTAAGAGCAATTAACTGGTGACACATGAAAGACAGACAGTTCCCATTGCAGTTTTGACTATCAGGAAAGGAGATAATAGCAATATCACTATAAAAGAGCTTAATAATCACTGACATAATGTCAGAAATTCTTATAGGATCATCATTATGACTTAAGAAGTTATCTATATGTCTGTATAGCATCACTTCAAGACAGCACATCTCTTTAGACCTGCAGAGATCTGATCAAAAGGGTGTGCTAATACCTAGTCATTGTTATATATGTTTAGTAATAACGGAAAAGCATATTAATAGCAGGAATCTTCCCTAAAGTGATATATTCCTTGGCTTTGCCTATCAGAGTTTTGTCATACATATAATTTAAAGCAAAGTCATGAAGATCACTTGCTAGTTATTAGATTGTCTTATGATGGCTCCAGACAATGCCAAGCTTATGCATTGTAAATAGAAAAAAAAATAAAAAAGGATATGGAAGTTATTTGAAAGAGCTTTAAGCTCTGTACAGTGCTATTCTAAGTTAACCTAGAAACATCTGACTTTGCAGCACATATAGACAGTATTGAAACCTAATAACACTATTTCAACCTGATCTAACTTTGCACATTATTTAGGGCTATATACTGAAGATAATTTCCAAGTGGCCTTCCCTCCTGGCATACCCGAAGAAAGAAAAATATGTTGCAATTGGCTACAAATAAGAACGCACATGTATATTTCCTGTTATCCAAATCACATTGTCTGAAGGGCAGCTAAAATTTTTGTCTTATTTTTTCACTATTCCTATGGGTGTATGTGATACACATATGTGCATAAGATTTTTCTCAATGTGTGTGTGTGTGTGTGTGTGTGTGTGTGTGTGTGTGTGTGCGCGCGCGCGCGCGCGCGTGCGCATGTGTGTGTATCCCAGAAATTAGTGTCAGGATTGATTCTCAATCAATTTTATTTATTAATGTGGGGTCTCTTATCAAAACTATAGCTTACCAATATAAGTAGTTTTGCAAGCCAGCTCTGAGGATCACTGTCTTCATCTTCTATGGCAGGAATTGTAGTAGGGCCACCAAGCCCACCTGCCATTTATATATGTGCTGAAATTTCAGGCCTTCCACAGCCATCATTTGCATGGATTTCTGGGGATTTGAACTCTGGTCCTCATGTTTGCACAGCAATATCTTTAATAATTGAGCCTTTTATCCAGCCCCCAACCTAAGTATTTTAGGTTCCTACATAATATCTGATAACCTTTAGCATAGCTATTATAAACAGAGACCAAAATTTCCTAGCTCTACCAACTCATGCTACATTCATTTTGGTGGTGTGCTTTTCTCCTAATGCTAATGCAAAGGAAATGCTACTTGCAAGATTAATGGGGGGCTAGAAACCTGGACACATTGCTGTTGATCAGTGGCAGGGGTGGATGGCTTCTTTGCACTCCTAACAGAGTTACACATTTATCTGCTGTTCAGAGCAATTGCTCAGTCGACAGGTTGCTTTGGTGAGCAGCGCTTTCAGAGATAAAAGATGTTGACAGAGGCAGGCATATTTCTCATTTCTTTGTCAGCTCTAATGGTGCATCCACGGTTTTAAGCTTGAAGTCAGCGCTAGCTTTTGGCAGAATATATGCTAAAATTGGAACGATGCAGATAACATTGCCATGCATTACCAAAGATGGTATACCAATCCATTAAAATATCTTGAAATTAGGGGTAAGATAAGTGGCTGAGTATAAAGTCCTTTCCATACAAGTTTGAGGACCTGTATTTACTCCCCAGAACTCACAGGAAAACTGAACATACAGATTTCTCAGTGTTTAAGCATACTGATTTCTTTTCCAGAGGAACTAGTTTTGATTTCCAGAATATGAATAGTGGCTAAGAGCCATTTTATTTTTCTGTTTGAATACTGGTTTTCTTTCTTTTTTTTAACATTTTATTGGATATTTCTTTATTTACATTTCAAATGTTATTCCCTTTCCTGGTTTCTGGTACATAAGCCCCCTATCCCCTCCCCCTCCCCTTCTTCTATAAGGGTGTTCTACCCCCCTTATCCCTCCCCCAAATTTCCTACATTGGGGATCCAACCTTGGCAGGACTCCTTCCATTGGTGCCCAGAAAGGCCATCCTCTGCTACATATGCAGTTGTAGCCATGGGTCAGTCCATGTATAGCGTTTGGGTAGTGGTTTAGTCCCTGGAAGCTCTGGTTCGTTGGCATTGTTGTCCTTATTGGATTGCAAGCGCCTTCAGCTCTTTCAACCCTTTCTCTAATTCCTCCAATGGGGGTCGCTGCAAGACATTTGTAGCTTCAGGTCTAGGGTATCTGAGATCTCCATGGACAGTGCATACACACTGCACAGAAATACATTCAGGGAGAACATCCATATGAATACAGTAAAAATAAATGATTTTTACAAAGCTAGACCTGGCAGAGCTTGCCTGTAATCCCAATAACCTTGGAGCTATCTGGACAGGCAGGGTAGCTGAAAAGCCTCACATTCAAAGAATCTCTGTCAAAATACATAATACATAGGGAAACACACACACACACACACACACACACACACGGTTGAAGAGCAACTGAGAAGTAAGCCTTAGGTTGATCTCCAGCCTCCATGCAAGTTCATGCTCATGTGCACACACAGTTCTCCACAACAAATAAAACATAATAAAATTTGGAGTCTGATACGTAATTTTATTGAATGCAATATGAATGTCAACATAGATGCCAATGAAAACTATGCCCCCTCAACAAGGGTAATCTCAGATTTGAAAGCTATTCCAGAAACAATGAAGAATAAAACCTCAATTAGAAACAATTCTAGTGAGTGGGAGACCAGGCTTTCCTGCAGAAAAGGAACGTTTATACTACTTTGGCAAATTTGTGACCTATTTATTTAATCAAAATTATTATTACAGTGAGAAGAAGCCGTGTTTTTACTTCTAAGAGGTTTTCTTTGGCAACATTAACAATGTCTGTGCATTCCACCCTCAGTAGAGGAACAAAAATCCCATTTGTAATTGTAGAGTAAGAATGGAAAGTACCAATATAAACCCATATTTTAATAAAGATAAGTTATGAATTTTTTTTCACCACCTTGACATAGCTTCAAAGAAATAATTTTCCCTCGGATAGAGCATACCCACCATTATTGTCCTAATTTATCCTTTTCAATTTCTTCCATTTTCCTGTTTTCCTCCAGATTCTTTAGTTTCATCATTTTAGGTTAGAAAAATAGAAAACCAGTGATAGTTTTGTAGTAATTTTGTGTGTAAGATTTTGTGTTGCCCTATTGTGAATACTGTTACCCTTGGAAAGCAAAGACATTTCAAAAGAAATAAGGTACATATGCACCTCTCTCTCTCTCTCTCTCTCTCTCTCTCTCTCTCTCTCTCTCTCTCTCTCTCTGTGTGTGTGTGTGTGTGTGTGTGTGTTGTGTGTGTGTATACGCATATTCATGAATAAAAGTGTATATATACTCTTATGGTTGGTTATGTGGGGACATCAGAAAACAAACTCAGCTGTTGGTTACTGCTTTCCATCTTCCTCAAGACAGGATTTACTATTGCCCACTGAATTTGCAAAGAGAACTGGTGACTGACCTTCTGGAAATTGTCCATTTTTACCTCCCACACCCTAGGATTCCAAATGTGCACGGCTGCATATGGCTTTAGGTGTGCACTAGACTGAACTCTAGTCTGCATGGTCGCATGGCAAGTGGTTCATGTATTGAGCCATCTTCTCAACCTAGACACAAGACTGTTAAAGGACAGTGTTAAAAGAGCTTACAGAGGGGGTTGGGGATTTAGCTCAGTGGTAGAGCGCTTGCCTAGGAAGCGCAAGGCCCTGGGTTCGGTCCCCAGCTCCGAAAAAAAAAGAGCTTACAGAGGAAATAGAAAATGGCTCTGTATACTCTTTTTTAAGGTCTGTGGGTTACTGGACTCATTGGTGCACCCTCCCACAGGCACACCTGCATAAATAATCAAAATTTTAAAAATTCTTCAAGATTACTAAGCAGTAACCAACTATTTCAAAAAACATGTCTCTGAACTGACAAGAAAATATTAACCCAGTTTGTTTTCATTACCAAACATTTTTGCAGAAATAAGTTTCTCCCTTTCAGAAAATTTGTTTCTGAAACATTATCTGGGTCTGGCAAATAATCACAACACCATGAGGTTAGGTGATCTTGAGAAGGTTACTCATTCCTGTGTCTGGGAAAAGACAAGCTTAAAATATCAGCATAATTAACCCTCTGCTGTGGAGAATATCTAAAAGCCTGAGAGTGAAATATATTTCAATGCATTATCAGTCAGGAACACAAACAGGCTGCATCCAAAGAAATTTCCCAATTTTTCTCAATTTAGGATACCCTAAGTGAAAAAGATAGAAAGAGAGAAAGAAAGGAAGGAAGGAAGGAAGGAGGAAAGAAAAAGAAAACAAATGAATAAGTAAAAAAATACATGAAAGCCCCACAGAGAAAATGAATTTAATTTGCATGATATATAAGCTAGACATGTGGGACAGAGGCTGGTGAGCAACAGGATATATGGAAGGTGAAATAAAAAGAACATTGAATATAGGGAGAAGAGAGCCAGAAAAGAAGCTAGTCAAACAAAAGGAACTGCCAAATTTAAGGACCCTGTGTCTGGACACATGGTAGAGGTATTAAGTTCAGGGACAGTGGGCCATTTGGTCTCAAGACAAAGCAAAAAGACAACAACAACAAATCATAAATGGCAACTGAGGAACTAGATCCTAGGTTGACCTCAGCTTCCAAAGGGCCATAAACTAATGTGTGTATGCATGCACGCACGAGAGGAGAGAGAGAGAGAGAGAGAGAGAGAGAGAGAGAGAGAGAGAGAGAGAGAGAGAGGCAAACAAGGGTTAAGTAGAATAGGAAGATATCTTTCTAGTTAAAATGTTGCAAAAAGAAAAGCAATAAACACCTTAATTGGTATATTTCCTATGTCTTGTGTTTTCCCTAACAGCCAATCTTTAGTGTGCATTAAGATCAATCCTTTACTGAAAGCTGTGATTGATTATTCTTTTTTTTTATTTCAGATTTTTCATTACTCATTTACCGCTTCATATTTGATTTACAACATACACACTGGGTAAGTTCTTTGGTTTTCTGCATTTTATGATCCATTGCCAAGCTAAGTTTTCATAGATGTCAGTTTGTTCATGTGAAAATATTTACATCTTTTCAAGGGAAGTGTGGGAGTTGAATCCCCCAGAAGTTGAGGACTCAGTGTTGCAGTATGCGGCCTGGGGTGTGCAAGGACAGCAGCTGGTAAGCTTGCTCTACCCCAGACCCTGTCCAGTGAGGCCAAATGTGAAATCTTTATGGAGTTCATATCCTTCTGCAATTTATCCTTCAACCCTTGATGTGTTTTTAAGTTTCTCTGCATTATTAATCTTATTTGGTACTCTAAGAATAGCTGAAATGAGGATCGGGAGGTAGCTCAGTGGGTAAAGCACTTGCCAGTACCATGAAGATCTGCTTTAGCTCTAGCACCAATTGAAAAGGTGGTTGTGAAGGTGTGTACTTGAACATGCAACCCCAGCACAGGAGGGGCAGAGACAGGTGGATCCCTGGAGCTTTCTGGCCAGTGGGTAGAGCCCACTAAGTTCCATCTCTCTTAAAATATATATATTTTCTTAAATAATGGTGACTGTAAATGACATCCACTTTTGATCTTTGGCTTTCCATACATACATGTATGTATATCTCTTGCAGCATGTGCATGTGCATGAACACACACACACACACACACACACACACACACACACACACAACAAGAATGAATATACCAAATAGTGTTTAGAACTATTTGTTATTTGCCCAACTTAAAAATTATTTAGCAGGTAACATATAGTCAAAGCTGTAATTAATAAAAACAGAACAAATCAAGAATAGGCTATTAAGTTTTACTTCCGCACAGTTCCCCCTACTTACTACTGTCAACTATTTTGCAAATTTTTTTTCAATTTCTGGACTTCTAAAGTAGTAGAAACAAAAATATTTTACAATCATTTGTATATTTATGGACTTATTTTGCTGTTGTTTTTCATTTGTTTGTTTGATTGGCTGGTTGGTTGGTTGGTTAGTTGTGAGATCAGGTCTCATATAGTCCATTCTGGCCTTCAACTACGTATATATACAAGAATGAGGTTGAACATCTGATCCTCCTGCCTCTACCTCCTACATATCAGGATCACAGACATGTACTACCACATCCCTGTACCACGATACTTGTGTGAAATCAGAAGATAACTTGTGGGAATCAATTGTCTCCTTCCATTATATGAGTCTCAAGAATCTTCCTCAGGTCCTCAGGCTTGGAGGCAAGCTTCTTCAGCCTCTAATTCTTTCCAGGTACAATGATTTTAAGTGTTACCCTTTTCTTTTTTATTACAAACATAGAAGATTGTAAGGTTCCCAAAATTTACCTATTCCTTACCTACTACACTTGATAATAATATTTTTATAGGATTTAATTTGACTTTTCCATTGTGATGTCTCTTCAGATGGATTTGATACTTATTCTATTAATTATTATTGATAACTATTTTTTAATGGTAGTTCAGAATTGGTGTTAACATTCAATTGTATTATTTAGAAGCAGGTTCATACTTTGTATGCCTCATGATATGCAAGCTTTACACACTTAATACACATTTTGATGATTTTGTTCTATGGAGAATTTTGTAGATTCCCCAGTGCTGGATGCTCTTCTTTCCTGAGACTGTTAGAGCAATTTCCATAATACTGTCCTTATTCACATTCACTTACTAGTAATGTTGAATATCTGATGTCTTTCTTTGGGTACTGTCAGTTTTACATGATAGAATTGAACAACGTTTTCAGGAGTAAGGGAATTTTAAAATGATAATTACATCTAAAATGTGAAATTGATTTTATGATAATTTAATCAACATGTATTTATCTTATTTACAGATCTATAACCTTTGAAATCTTTTTTAATTGTGTTTAGAAACATCTAAATGTTTAAAAATTAAAACTGATAGTTCAACATTAGCCAGATGGGCTTGAAGTAAGTTTCTTGTTTTGTGTGTCTTCATTGATAAAATAAAAACAACTATATCATAGCATCATGATAAAAATTTTGAATAATAGTACATATCCCATAGACCACTCAATGTTGTTGTTTTTACAAATAATTCATTATAAATTTAATCCATTTATAAGTTAAATAACCATTTCTAGTCTTGCTAGTTTGAGAAAAAGGAAGGGACACTGACAATTTAACAAACAAGCTACAGAAAAGTGAATGGTTTCTGGAATTTCATTTGAAATAAATCGTGAAATCTTGAAGTGAAATATCATTGAAATGGAGTCTATGTCAATGGCAGATCAGGTGACCTTGTCCAAGTCATTATCTATAAGTATTTCATGTTTTCCATTGCCCAAATGAATTTACTTAACTTTACTTTTAATCTTTTTGTATTCACAATACTATGTCATTGTAACTTTATTTAAAGACATGATTTAAATGTTTTATATTCTAAGCATGATGATAATGAAGAAGGAGTAATAAGGCTGATTGGAAAAAATATGAAAGTAGCATCATTTTTAAAGCCACATTGTGACACTCAGCAATATTTGAGTATCTGTGTAGAACAGTGTCCTAATACATAATCAGTATTAGTATATTTTTATAGTAATTTGGTGGGCATATTTATTCTCTAAAATGGAAACTGAGAGTTAAATATAATGCTTGAAGCACCTGATTGAAATGAAGAAGACATCTATCATTTTCTACATATTTAGCATAGTTTTATGAACTTATGTGAGATGTAGATTGAGCAAATGCTTATTTTGAAACGTTGAGAAATGCATATGTGAGCATGATAGTCCCTACACTGTATTTCACAAACAAATTATTGTGAATACTCTGCATTCACTCTATTCTACATTAAATAGATGGCTAGCTTAATAAATAATTATGAAGCAAACAAGCCAGTGTTTCAAAATAAAATGGAATTCATTCTAGACACTAGTGTCTCCCCAGAATATTTGCCTTTATCTTGCAGATACCTAAGGAAATGTAGAAACAATACCTGTAATCCTCAATAGGTGGATTAAAGTACTGTGTCTAGAGTTGGTTCTTTGCAGTAGAGATGAAGGATGACAATAAGGATTACCTGAGGGTTAGGAGCCAACATATCTGTTGGATACAGAGGAAACAAGATTGAGGTGTTTGAGTATAGCACAGGAACCAGAAGCAGGTAGTGGGGAGCAGATAGTAGGGACAGGAGGCGGCCAGCTATTCAAATCTCCATGCTTCTTGATGGAAGTGTTAGCAATTAGGCTGGGCCACTTGTTGCAGCCAAAGTCAGAGCTAATAAAATTCTAAAATCTAGAAGCAAGATAAAATTATGTTTCTTGAGAATGCTTAAAAACCCATTAAAACGTTGGCTGATTTCAATGAATTTCATTTTGTAAGCCTTGAAAACACACACACACACACACACACACACACACACACACACACATACACACTAAAAATACTTTGGTATTGTCAGTGAAACACTATCGATCATTTAGTTCATAATTCTTAACATTCTTCAAGACAGTTATTAAAAACACAACTTCTAACTTCTCAGGGATGTGATGCACAGATTTGCATGCAGAAAAAACAATCATGCACATAAAGTAAACATTAGACTTTCCAAATTAAAAACAAAAAAAATGTATACATAAAGATTAACTCTCTTTTCTCTTTTTAAAAGATGTCCTTTGTATTAATTTGTCTATGAGTGTATGTGTGGATCCAAACATGCACATGTGCCAGAGGATGCTGCAGTTACAGGCATTCCTGGCTCTTTCAACATGGGTGCTAGGACCTGAATTCCGAGTGTCTGGAAAAGCAGTGCTCACTCTTAACCCCTGAGCTGTCTCTCCCCTCCTTACACTTTTATTTTCTATGTGTCTTATTTCCTCATCACCAATGTAGAGCTAATTGCAAGGCCCTCCCAGTCATTCCTGTTATTTAATACATTCATACAGCTAAAACAGATTCCAAATAATTTCTGCTCTAAGTCATTTAGTTCTTAACGCTTGTTACTTTAAAATTATCAAAGAATTATTTTACACTTTTAAAATGATGTGAGATTTTAGTGCCAGTAGCTTTGTGGCAAGTAAAGAAATAAAAAAAAAAATGCTTTTGTACAACAGCAAAGTCTTTTATAAAACTTTTAAAAAGAAGTCAGTATTTATCAAGGTTACACTGCTGTACATGTAATCATGGATTCAAATAGAGTGAAAGGCATGTACACGCAAGTGCCAAGTGATGCATTTCGTATGAGAGGCTTTGTCAATATTTGAGGCTATCAGCTAATTCAGCAATATGATTTCATGACAGATGAGCCAGTGTAATACATTAATTGGTTATGGATTCAATAAATTAAAAAGTTCTGGATTGTATACTTACTTGGGGATAATTAATTTCTGATCCTTGGTTATGCACAAGACAAGAAAAGAGGGAGTTACATGATGTGTGTGATAAAGAGGTTTTAGGCTGGAGCTTCATTGATTGCCCAGGGTTTTCAGTTGCATTATGGAGAGAGAAGAACTTTGGAATGTGGCAAATGTTGTGAAGAAAATACCTTGGGCGGGGTAAAAGTATTTATTTCTGGAGAGCATGCTAAACACATACACCGCTTTACCTTCAGTGAGTGTTTTATTAAAAGAAATTGTATGGAAAATTTTTTGAAAAGAGAGAACACAAGAAGCAACATATTTCTGCCTTCCCACTTAGACGACATTACTAGTAGACATGCAAATTATTCAGATCTCTAAAGTGTGAAAGTTTGAACATTCTTTAGAATGCTTAGGCGAGAAACTGTTTTCAATTTCAACTGGTTTCTGCTTTTAGTTGGATAGATTTCTTCCTCTTGAGTGTCAGGCAGGAATATATGTGATCTTGGAGCAAGCCTGGAGCGTGTGAGAGCCATGGTGAGCAAGAGCACCTGAAATCCACCTAATGGAGTTTAACACTAAAGATAAAACTACGTGAGATGGATTTCAGGTACTCTTGCCACCATATTCTTAGTGCTAAATGCCACTTCACGTTTGGAGTTACATATACCAGGACAGGCTGCCTGCTACATCAAGCTCTTCACCATCACTACTGCAAGTCTTCTGCCCGGCCAAGTTAAACTTCTGGAGGATTGAAGAATACTTGACTTTTAAATATTGTGCTATTAGGTTTTGACAAGGACCAGCTCTACATGCTGGTGTGAAGAAGACAGGACTTTTAAGAGGTCATAGTAGAGAGCACTCATCCAAAATATTTGGAACGTTGCCTTAGGTGGTGGATTGAGTGAGAACGGCCTCCAAAGGTTACATGTCTGAATACTTGGTGCCTAGTTGGTAGAACTGTTTGAGAACAGTAAGAGGTATGGACTGTTGGAGGAAGGGTGTTATTGGGGGTGGGCTTTGTACTTTCAAAAGCCCATGTGGTTTAGGTTGAATAAAAATGGCCCCTGATAGGGTCATATATTTGAATACCTAGTCACCACAGAGTGGCACTACTTGAGAAAAAAATCACTTATCACTGGACAACTGTTCTTAATACTGAGTTGTAACCTATTTTGATTCTTCAGACTCAGTGGTTCTGTACCTGGATTCAAGTATCCTTTTTCATCTTCCTTCATCTTAGTCAAATTCACTAAAGACTAAGAGTTTATGGATCTATTTTATGTTTCTTGATGGTCAATAAAGATTCAAGAAAGATACTGTTCATAATGGTGAAGAAGGCATATCATGAGCAGGAAGCAGAGAGATCACATTTAGTCTACACGTGGGAAGCTCTTAGAAAGAACAGGAAGTGGAACAAGGCTATCAACCCTCGAAGCCTATCCTCCAATAATGTTTTTCTTCCAGCACACTTCCAGGTCTAAAGGTTCCATAACTACATCAAATAGCATCTCTAGCTGGGAATTATATATTTAATATAGGAGCCAGTGGGAGATATTTATCATTCAGTTCCACTACATCTCATGTATTTTAATTCTCTTCAATTTAACTTTGATTTTAAATGTATTATTCGCTTTTAGTTGCTAGTTTGGGGTATAGTTTTCTTAATGGCATTTGAGGTTGAAAAACTGGATTGTTGATCTGAGATTACTTTCATCTTCTAATGAGAAACTTAGTTAAGAGGAGGGCTTTTTGGCATACAGCTGTAATTCCAGCTCTTGAAGATTAAAACAGAAGGATCAAGTGTTCAAATTCACTCTGAACTACATAGTGAGCTCCTTTTAAGGAAGGTATTAGTTTTCTTTGAATTCCTCAGTGAAATTTCAAAGACTGTGTGCTTAACAATAGAATTATGCTTTCCTTCATTCCAAAGTTTATCAACTAAAAGGATAGAGTATGAAAAAAAGGAAGAAGGATTGAAGCATTTGAGGTGGGAGATTAGAAAGGGGTAGAGATTACTTACTTGGTCTTCTTATAAAGTGTTCTAGTTATTGTTTTATTGATATGACAAGCAAAATGAACAAGTCAAGTAATAAAAGAAAACATTTAATTTGGGCGTTTTAGTTAAAGGATTTCTATGACATTCATGGCAGGGAGCCTTAGCAGCAGGTAAATATAATACTAGAGCAATAGTTGAACACTTATATTTGGTCAGCAAACATGAAATAGAAAGAAATGAGGAGGATGAGGGAAGGGGGAAAGGATGGGGAGAGGGAAGAGGAGAGGGGGAGATGGGAGGGGGAGGAGGGGGGAGAGGGAGGGAGAGAGAGAGAGAGAGAGAGAGAGAGAGAGAGAGAGAGAGAGATACCAGCAAATGGGAATGACATGGTGTCTGAGTCAGTATTCTATAGCTGTGAAGAGACAAGACAACTCTTGTTTTAGAAAAAGCATTTAACTGGAAATTGCTGGCAGTTTCAGAGTTTTAGCCTATTATCACCGGAGAGAGAAGCCTAGTAGCACAGAGGAAGTCATGGTAATGGAGAAGTAGCTGAGAGTTGTATACCTGGATCCACAGGCAGCAGGAAGAGAAGAGACACTAGGCCTAGCACCAAGACACATTTCCTCAAAGAAGTGAAATTACAGACAGTTGTAAACCAGATTTCTTAGGTGCTGGGAATTGAAAGTGGGTCCTCTGGAAAAAAAGGCCAGTCCTCTTAATTGCCGAGTCTTCTGTCCAACGCTTGGAGTAGTATCTTGATTGTTAAAAGACTGCACCATGGTGGGTGGCACCATTCCCTGTATTAGACTCTCAACTCTCCAATAATGAAAGAAATCTACATGAGCATAAGTAACAAGCAGACAGTGTAGCTGTATTCATATCTCTCTACTCCTCTTTACTTTGAGCACCTAGTCTTCTGGGAAATGATGGAAAGTATTCTGGAATTATAACCTAAATAAACCCCTTCTCATCAAAGTTGCTAAGTCATGGTATTTTATCACTGTAACAGAATAATAGCCTTGGAAGGTATATTTTAGTGTTGGATAAGACATTTGCATGTTTCTGGACTGCTAAGAGATTCTCAGATACAGGAAACATAAAAAGGAATATATAAACACATATTTTAATTATTCTATAAATGTATATGTTTGTATGTGTACACATGTATAAACATGAATGCACAGGAAGCTGTAAACATCGGGTATTTTACAGTGGGTGTTGTCTACTTTTCTATTTGTGTGTCTGTCTGCTTGTCTATCATCTCTCCCTACACACACACACAACCACACACACACACACACACACACACATTTCTATCTATATCTAACTATGTCTGTATGTATTATGTATGTATTATGGAGATATCTATCTCTGTCTCTCTATCTCTATCTATCTATCTATCTATCTATCTATCTATCTATCTATCTATCTATCTATCTGTCTGTCTATCATTTTGAAGCAACATCTCTCACTGACCTGGACCTCATCAAGTATTGTAGACTTATTTTCTAGCAAGCCCCAGGGTACCTCCTTTTTCCACACCCCCAACATTGCTGTTACTTACACACACTACCATGCCGAGATCTGTATATGAGTGCTGAAGATTGGACTCAAATTCTGCTGCTCCGGCACTTACTGATGAAACGTCCCCCTAGCCCCTTGTTAAGATTCTGAATAAAAGATCATTTAAACTTTGATCTATCCCTTGCAAATGTGAGAAGATGAAAAAGAACCAAATTGAATAATTATGTAAGACATAGCTTCAAATTGACACCAGAAATAATTGCCCTGGCATCCCAGCATGACTATATGCACATCCCATTGCATTTTATGTAATTTCAATAAACCATTAGGTTACTTAGAAATAATTAAGTAAGTGAAATAATCATATTCTTAATTTGTTTTTCTACCATATACTGCCAGCCCTCTCACCTCTTATTATATTCTATCCCCCATATGAATTTCCATAGTAAATTGAAGGAGTTTCAGCAACATAATTTTTATATTTGTAAATCAAGGTCATATGCAGTGCAGTGCACACATATTTTGCATAGCTGCCACTAAGCAAGCCATTTAGATGGTACAACCATGTAAATGATAACTAGTGAACACTTAATACCAGCTCTTTCCACTTCATTGTAACTCTTGCATAACTGTTATTCTTGCATCTGACTATCCAAGGTTCTTGCATAATGATGTCAAGACTAGAGCAGTTAGCTATCTAAACAATAACATAAGAATATATTTTATAAGATGAACTGGTTTATTTTATACAGTTCTTGGGGTGAAAAGATCCCAATTTGGAACAATTCAGCATTTTAATAAGTTAGGAGGTTTTGAGAAGTGGCATGCAGAGAACTCCTTGAAGAACCCATTATCTGCATCAGTGTCCAAACCCATACCTCAGTAACAGCTCCAGCTGTCATTTCAACTGGGAGCTTCTTTCCAACAAGGAAAATGTAACTGAAGACATTTGTACTTATGGATGCCACTGATAAGCTTCAGCCTTTTATTATGTTTTAAATTTCTTCTTAGAATACAGAGCAATAGATTTAGTTATGGCATCAATGTGAAGAGAGCAAGGGAGAGGAGACTCAAACAGTAAAATGTAGGCATGACAAATGCCATCGTGAAGATGACAGGTTCAGTTACTAAAAGAGAGAACACTAAAAGCTGGATATTCTATACAGGAGAAGGAAAGGAAACAAAGGAGGAAGAAGGCAAGGAGAAAGCTTGTCAAGTAGTAGAAAAATTAAAGAGAACAAACTACAATGACAATATGATATTGAAACTATAATTAAGTATGTAGGAGTGGTGTTTCCAGTACGTATGTATGTATATGTATGCATGTCTACTGTCTGCAGAGGCCTGCAGAGGACATCATGTCTCAAAATGCAATTACAGACAGTTTCAAACTTCTATATGCATTCTGGGAATCAAACCCACGTCCTGTAAAAGAAACTCATGCTCTTAAATTCTTGAATCCTCCCTGATTTCTTCAGGGTCATTCAAGAGTACATTTGCTACATGTTTTTGTTATTTCTGTAGTTATTATTCACTTCTTGCTTAATCGCACTCACTGGGAATTCATAAGGTTCAAGAGATTATTTGTACGTTTAATATTTGGTAAGACTTATCTTGAGGGGTAGTTTGTATTTTCCCTTGGAGCACCTTCCATCAGGTGCTGAGAAGAGCATAGATTTTGGTACTGATGGGTGAGATGCTCTGTAGCTATCTTTTAAGGCTAACTTATCTGTGATGTAGTCTAGTGCTGAGGTTTCCTTATTGATTTTCAGTTTGAATGACTGATCAGTCATCTCAGATATGAGAGTGGTCTAGAAAATCATCCACCATTATGGTATCAGTATCTATCTGAACTTTTATGAGCACTAGTGTTTATTTTATGACAGAAGAATATAAAAATTACATGGAAAATGACAATTTAAAAGAAACAGGAATTTATGAATTGATCTTAATAATGTAAATATTTGTTGTGTGGAAAAGAAATGTAAGAAATTAAGTAAAGTTGCAAAGAATGCGATGAACACAGCCAACATGAAATAATGGTATTTATTGAAGCTAATACCCCAAGAAATAAAAGATAGAGAACAAAACAACACATGAAACCCAAAGCAAATTGTTCCAAGATTCAAACTACACAAGATTTTCATTGGCTGTTGGACAAATTTCACTATGCATGAAAAAACTGAAATCATACAGCATATATACATCATGCAAGTCTAAGTGAATTAAACTAGAAACCACCAATAGCATGTGCACACATTTTTACTAGCTAAAAATATACTAGGTGAAAAATATTTGCATAGTCAAGTGTGGTAACTCATAACCCTAGTCCCACTATTTTTGGGTGGGGTGATGTAGCGCTGAGGCAGTAGGATTACAAGAAATTTGAGGTTAGCTTAGAATACATAGAAGTATATAACAAGAAAACTTATTGCTGTTATTATAATTGAAAATGCAAAAGAATTATGAGTCTCAAATCAAAACATAAACACAACATTTCTTCTTGACAATATTGCTCATAAAACTAAGGATGGAAGGGAGTTCAAAAATATGGAAAATTCTGACTAATCTTTCTCTCTCTCTCTCTGTCTCTGTCTCTCTCTCTCTCTGTCTCTCTCTCGCTCTTGCTTGCAAGCGCGCCATTAAAGCATGGCCTCACATGCACACACACACAGACACACAGACACACACAGACACACACACACACACACACACACACACACACACACACACACACACACACACCATAATATTTGTGAAGGTAAGAAAGCTGACATAAGCTACTGGTAAAACATGGAAATGAGGAAAAGCCTTGTATTTGTTCATACAGAACAAGTCACTGAAAGCTGAAAAGTCAGATAAGATGTGAAGGAAAAGGTGTAGGAAATTCAGTCACATCTCTGGCTGAACCTCAGCTGAAGTGCATGAATTTTCAGCTACAGTCTGTAGAGCTACTGGAGTGCTAACAACACTGAGAGTCAGAAATGTAAACCTAGGGAGGGCCAAAAGTCAGGGTTAGTTAGTGTTGAAATATACTGTATATTCTTTGTTGCTGCCTCATATTGTATATTGTCCTTTGTGTATATTCATGTTTGTGTGGTCAGTATGTGTATATGTGTTCAAGTATATATAGATGTGTGCCAAGGACCAGCCTGAGCTTAGTGAAGGTTCCTGAGGAAGGAGTGTTTGAGAGCAGAAAAACATAAAAATAAATAAGTAAAAAAGTAGACTGGAAGTCAAATTGTGGATACAGGCTACCAGCCTGTGTTCTGCTTGAGACAGCTTTCTGAAGATCAACAGACATTCTGTCCACATATCTAGCTCTCAAAGACCGAAGTCCAGTCTTTTATTTTCATATCAATTCCATTATTTACTCTAGGTTCCCTGTTGATTATCTCATGAATCCATAAATCATCATTCCATGACCATTTGAAGAGATAGCAAGCCGAATATTTTTTTTGTTTAGATTGTAAATGAATTCAGAGATCTGCCTGCCTATGTAAGCACAAACAATAAACTAGATGGCTGGAATCTTGTCCTGAGAACAACACACCACAAAACTCTCATCGCATTCCTTAATATCTTTGTGACAAGCTGGCTCTTACTGCAGCTTCCCTTGTTCATTTAGGTTCCGGAAGCCACTCATATAATTCATATTGTATCCTTATATTTTTCATAGTTGAGAAGTTATATATATTTTAACTGATGTTTTCATATTTCTTTTCTACATCTTTAAGGACTGTCCTGAAGGCCCCAGAGTTCACCATTTTTGATAATGAGTTAAGCACTCCCTACCCTCCAGGACCTCATGCTGACTCTGATTATCATGGAGTCATTAACCTTGATAGAGAGGATATTCACTGATAACCTTACAGAGAGAATATTTCCCAAAGGAGGAACATGAAGCAAAAGATACTTTTTTTATACAAAAAACACTCATGTCCAGCAACCATCAATACTCATGGAGGCCCACACCCTTCTGGCTCTAATTCAGGGGCAGGAACCATGACATATTGTTCTTTCCATGACCAAGAAGAACTCAGCACATGTGCATTCATATCATTCTGTGTGTGTTTTGCAGCCAAAGGTTAACATCAGAAATTTTCGTCTTCACCTTATTTTGAGGCAGATTTGCCCACTAAAACAGGAATTCATCCATTTGTCTAGACTGGCTGGCCATTGAAACCCAAAAATTCTCCAGCCTCTGCCTCCCAAGTCCTGGAGTTACAGACACAGGCTTCTGCATTTAGTATAATATATGTAGGTGCTGTGAATCTAATCTGGATCCCTGTGTTTCTTTAGTCATAATTTCAAGGATGGAATCACCTTCCCAACATGACATTTTATATACATAAAACATTAAGAAATAAAAGAATATGACATTTTTGGAAATGATAAGCCAACTGGGATAATAGGCAGAATAGCAGTAACAGCAAACAGAACACAGACCATTAACATTTATTCTGAGGAACAATAAGAGGTTAAGAAATAGAAAGAACTAGAGTCTGGCAACAGGAGGAAAGCTGAAGCAGCTATGACACAAGATAACTGGAGATTCCCCCAGGGCCCATGATAAAATGGCGGCAAGCATTTGTAATTTCAGTGATAGTGAAAGGGAAAGTGGAACTGGTGAATCCCTGGAAGCTCAGCTAGCTTAGCCTACTTAGCAAAATGCAGGCGCATGTGAGATTATGTCTCTACAGGCACATTAGTAACTGAGGAATGATACCTAAGATTATCTTGTAATTTCACACATGTAGTATGCATATGTGTACCCCACTCAGTCATGCATCTTCACGTACACATGCTTGCTGCCTCACTCTCTCTTTTTGTATACACACAAAAAACCCCATCTATACATTTACACATATACAACACATATTCATGTCCCAGAAAAATGCTAATATGGTTTTGTAGGATCTTTAATGTGATATGAATGATAATTATTATCATAAATGTGTCACTTTTATAAAAGAAAATTATCAATTTTTAATACTGGCACTTGTTTGCCTGACTTTAATTTATTTATACAGGGTTCTTCAGATTGTAAGCTGCCTGGCAAACATTAGGCTATGTGGTTAAAAGAAAAACACTACTGAGAGTCTAGGGTATGTTTTAGATATGGTAATTTTTGTCTAACAATAGATAGTCATAAATCCATGAATTATTTCTTATTTTTGTTATTCCCAATACATTTAAAGAGCTGAAACAACATGTGAAAGGTCTTCGTAAAAGATTAATGATGTAAAATCTCTTCGTTTTTTTTCATACATTTCTCTGAACTTTTGAGGAATTGAGAGTTTCCCGTTCTTATTCATAAGACATAAGTTGTATTCTCCTGGTAGATAATCTAGTTTTAATTATGCAACTAATAAAATATTTATTAAGTAATTCAGAGTTCCTGATACTCAGTGTTACTCTCAAAGGTCATGACCTTTAAGAATTTAGCTGAAGTGTTGAAATTATTCCTTATAAAGAAAGAAATCCAGCACTTGAGACTTTTTTAAAAAATAATAAGTTTGTTTTTAGAATCTGTAATGTGTTACTCACTCTGTAGATTTCAGTTGGAGTGAAATTAAAGAATTGCTGACATACTTACACTCTGGCATCAATGATGAGGGAGTTGACTCAGTGGGGAAGAACTCTTGCTGTGCAAGCATAAGAATTTGGGTTTGAATTCCCAGTGTCTATGTACAAGGTATGACTCCACTCATCTGTCACGTCAGCGCTGGTGTGGGTAGTGTGGAAAAAGGAGGCCCACTAGGGCTTGCTGTTTAATATTCTAGTTCTTGTGTCACTGACAGATCCTTTTGCAAAGGAATAGGGTGGAAAGTGATAAACAACATCTAGTACCCTGCTCTGGCCTCTGCACATGCACAGGGGCATGAGCATAAAAGAATTTGTGTGCATGCACACACCTACACACACACACACACACACACACACACATATACACACACACATATACACAAACATGAGCACACATGCATACACATACACAGAGAGCCCACATACATACACAAGCATAAGTCAAGGAAACTTAGCAACAGGGCAGTAATTTTTTTTTTTAACATGGTAACAGGTAGATGACAGTGAGCTCATATTTTTTAAAAATTTTTCGTTAGATATATTTCTTTACTTACATTTCAAATGTTATTCCCCTTCCCGGTTTCTTGTCCATAAGCCCCGATCCCCTCTCCCTTCCCCTTGCCCATATGGGTATTCCCCCCCATAAATCCTCCTTACTGCACCCCCATAATCCCCTGCACTGGGGGTCCAGCCTCAGCAGGACCAAGGGCTTCCCCTTCTCCTGATGACCCAACAAGGCTTTACAATGCTACATATGCAGCTGGAGACCTGGGTGAGTCCACGAATAGTTTTTCGATACTGGTTTAGTCTCTGGAAGCTCTGGTTCATTTGCACTGCTGTTTTTATGGGGTTTGCATGCTCCTTCAACTCTTTCAATATTTCCTCTAATTCCCCCCAAGGGGGTCCTGTTCTCAGTTCAGTGGCTTGCTGCTAGAATAGACCTCTGTATTGGACATGCTTTGGATGTGTCTCAGGAAAGACTGATATCCAGTCCCCTTCAGCATGCATTTTGTAGCTTCATGAATCTTATCTAGTTTTGGTGGCTGTATATGTATGAATCACATGTGGGTCAGGCTCTGAATGGCCATTCTTTGAGTCGCTGCTCTAAACTTTGCTTCCATATCCCCTCCTATGGATATTCCCCCCGCCCCCTTAAGAAGGAGTGGGAACATCCACATTGTGGTTATCCTGCTTCTTGAGCTTCCTGTGGTCTGTGGATTGCATCTTGGGTAATTTGAGCTTTTTGGCTAATATCCACTTATCAATGAGTGCATACCGAGTGTGTTTTTCTGTGATTGTGTAACCTCACTCAGGATGATATTTTCTAGTTCATTCCATTTGCCTATGAATTTCATGAAGTCATTGTTTTTGATAGCTGAGTAGTACTCCACTGTGTAGATGTACCACATTTTTTGAATCCATTCCACTGTTGAAGGGCATCTGGGTTCTTTCCAGCTTCTGGCCATTATAAATAAGGCTGCTATGAACATAGTGGAGTCTTTGTTGGAGCATCTTTTGGGTATATGACCAAGAGAGGTATAGCTGAGTCCTCAGGTAGTGGAATGTCCAATTTTCTGAGGAACCTCCAGACTGATTTCCAGAGTGGTTGTACCAGTCTGCAATCCCACCAACACTGGAGGAGTGTTCCTCTTTTCCACATCCTCATCAGCATCTGTTGTCATTTGGGTTTTTGAACTTAGCCATTCTGACTCGTGTGAAGTGGAATCTCAGGGTTCTTTTGATTTGCATTTCCCTTATGACTAAAGATGTTGAACATTTCTTTAGGTGCTTTTTGGCCATTCAATAATCCTCACCTGAGAATGTTTTGTTTAGCTCTCTACCCCATTTTTTAATAGGGTTATTTGACTCTCTGAAGTCTAACTTAGTGAGTTCTTTGTATATTTTGGATATTAGCCCTCTATCAGATGTAGGATTGGTAAAGATCTTTTCCCAATCTTTTGGTTGCCATTTTGTCCTAATGACAGTGTCTTTTGTCTTACAGAAGCTTTGCAGTTTTATGAGGTCCTATTTGTCCATTCTTGATCCTAGACCATGATCCATTGGTGTTTTGTTCAGGAAATTTTCCCCTGTGCCCATGTGTTCCAGATTCTTCCCCACTTTTTCATCTATCAGTTTGAGTGTACCTGCTTTGATGTGGAGGTCCTTGATCCACTTGGACTTAAGCTTTGTACAGGGTTATAAGCATGGATCGATTTGCATTCTTCTACAAGTTGACCTCCAGTTGAACCAGCACCATTTGTTGACAATGCTATCTTTCTTCCATTGGATCATTTTAGCTCCTTTGTCAAGTAGCAAGTGACCAAAAATTCAGTTTCTTTTTTTTTTTTTTTTTTGGTTCTTTTTTTTTTCGGGGCTGGGGACTGAACCCAGGGCCTTGCGCTTCCTAGGCAAGCGCTCTACAACTGAGCTAAATCCCCAACCCAAAAATTCAGTTTCTATTTTCCAATTTGGTAGAGTTCAGGTCTTTAAAGTGTGACCTGAGGAATTTCTTGATTCCTTCAGTGTCTTTTGCTATGTTCCTCTTTTATCTTTAATTTTGTTAATTTGAATTTTATTTCTCTCTATATATGATGTTTTTACTTAATTTGGTCATTGGTTTGTTAATCTTACTGATATTCTCATAGAAACAAATATTTCATTAATACTTTATATTAGATTTTATTGTTTTTCCTGCTTTATCAATTTCATCACTGAGTTTAATTATTTCTTGAAACCTAGTACTTTTCAATGTTCTTTCTCTTTCTTTCTTTTTTCTTGCTTTCATTCTTTCCTATTTTTTTTTTACATTTTTTAGAGCTTTCAGGTATGCCATTAACAATAGATTCAGCTCAAAAATGTTTGTTTGTGTATGTGTGTATATAGGTGCATTCATGTGTGTGTGTGTGTGTGTGTGTGTGTGTGTGTGTGTGTGTGTGTGTGTGCTATTAGTTCTATAATTTTGTCTCTTAAAACCGCTTTCATTGGGTTCCTTAAATTTGGGTATGTTGTGTTATAATTTTTATTCAATTCTAAAAAGTCTTTAATATTTTTATTACTGTTTGACCCACTTTTTATTCAGTAGAGGTTGTTCAATATCCATGTATTTGTGACCTTTACATTGCTTCTTCTCTTGATATCCAGTTTTAATCAGTGAGGCTCAGATAAGATGCAGCATGTTACTTAAATTTTCTTATATCTGTTGATACTTGCTTTCCGTTTAGGTGTGTGGTTAATTTTGGAGCTGATTCCAAAAGATGCTGAGAAGAAATGACATTCTTTATTGTTTAAGTGAAATGTACTATAAATATCTTTTAGGTCCATTTGGTTTAGGTGGTTATTTAACTTCAATATTTCTCTATTTACTTTTGGTCTGGATGACTTGTCTTTTGAAAGAGTTGGGCATTAACGTGAACTTTGTTGCTCCTGTGGTTTAGTGCATAGATATATTTTACCATTTCAATATTCTCCTGGTAGATAGTGTCCTTCTCTATCTCATTAGTTTTGTCATGAAGTCTACTTTGTAAGACTTTTTTTCTTATTTTTTTATTGGTTTCATTTTATTTATTTACATTTTAAATGTTATTCCTCCATTGCCATTTTCTCCTTCTCAAAACTCTTATCCCCTCCCCCCTGCTTCTATGAAGATTCTCTCCAACCCACACCCATCCACATCTGCCTTACAGCCCTAGCATTCCCTTCTGATGGAGCATCAGGAATCCACAAAAACAGGGGCCTCTCCTCCCACTGATGTCAGATTACTCAATCCTCTGCTATAAATGTAACTGGAGCCATGGGTCCCTCCATGTATACTCTTTGGTTGGTGGTTTAGCCACTGAAAGCTCTGGTGCATCTGGTTGGTTGATATTTTTGTTTGTCCTATGAGGTTGCAAACTCCTTCAGGTCCTTCAATCCTTCCCCTAACTCCTCTATTGGAGTCCCCATGCTCAGTCTGATGGTTGACTGCAAGCATCTTCATCTGTTAAAAGGGTAAAGTGTTCATTTCATTTTCAAGAATTATCTTTTGTTCATCCTTTAATCCTGAGGAGATATTTACTATTGATGTTAAGGTGTAGTTTACTGTATGCAACATAAAGATGGTCCCTGTTTACAAATCCAATCTACTAGTACAAGTCTTCTGGTGGGTTAGTGAGACCATTAAAGTTATAAGAACATGAATAGCAATGTTTGTTAATTATCAGTATTTTTGTTGTGGAATGGGCATTTTTCACTCCCTGATGATTGGCTTCTCTAAGATTGTTTATATATTCCTGTGTTTTATTTGGTGAAAATAACCTCTTAAGGTTAAAGTTTCCTTCTACGGCCTTATGAAGAACTGCCTGTATAGATAATTATTGCTTAAGTTTTATTGTGGAATGCCTTTGTTTCTCCATCTATTGTAATTGAAAGTTTTTTTGTATACAGTAGCATGGGCAAATATCTATGATCTCTTATAGTTTGAAAATTTTCCCTAAGGCCTTTCTGGCTTTACAGTCTCCATTGAAGTCAGGAGTTATAATAGAATCTCTTTTATTTTTTTTGTTCTTCTTTCTTAGAGCTTTTTTTTTTTTACCTAATTGATAAGATCAAATTGCCCACTTAATCATTCAAAGCCCAGTGCCATCCATCCCTTAAGAGAATTGATAACAACCTGTAAATACAGAGCAGGATCTTATGTCAGCCTCCATTGTCCTGTCACGGCTTCTCTCCTCCTCCCCTCTCTCCTTTCCATTCCAGTCTCCTCCTCTTCCTTCAAACTTCTCTCCCACCCATCCTTCCTTCTCCTACAATGACAGGCCTCCTTCTATCCTGTACCTGCCCCTCACCTGTATTTTACAAATTCAATGAGGAGAAGTTTCTGGTGAAGTCACCTGATTTCAGAGTACTTGACTAGTAAGCTGTCCTTGGGGCAGTGGAATTAGCATCAAAATACAGATAACTCCAGGGCAAACCACAACATTTCCTCCTTTTTGTCAAGTTAAAAAGCCTTTTCACTTATATATAAATTGAGTACAACTCTTACCATTCTACAATTTAGAAAGCATATGATATACTCAACACACAGTCCATCACTATATCGGTTAAACAGAACATTTAGTTATCCATTCCAGCTTAAGAAAGGCTTAAAATCTATATTATATCTTGGCTAGCTTGTATACTATCTGATAACTATCCAATAAAATATGTATATTCAGAGTTAAGCAGACTGATTGACTAAGAGACTGTAATCAGTCTTCAACACCGTCAGAAATCTTAGAATGACCAAATATCTATACACATAGGAAGCCTAACACAACTTCCAGAACTGAGAGGTTGTAGAGACAAACCTCCATTAGCACAGTCCCCTGTTAGCAACATGTGAGCATGAGTCTTCAGCCTTCTGGCCCAAAAACAACTGACAGAATCTTGAAATGCAGATTTGGAAGGGTTAGTCACCCTGTCTTGGCTGAGTTTATCACTCAACTATTCTGCATAATTTGTCCTTTTCTGGACAGTATTAGTCTGCAGATGAAACAGGCAGTTTTGTCTAGTGGCTGCCTAGCCACAAAGTATTGCCTCACCTGGAGGAAGAGATGTTCAAATTCTTCATTAAATCTGCCAAAGGAGAACTGTTAGGAGCAGATACATCTCAGCAAAAGATAAATAACTTTAAATCTCAAATTTTGTGGATTTCTGATGTTTTTGAAAACCATCTACCTATATAAGACAATCTGTTCTGTTGTCTTTATATCTTAATATTGTCTTGAAAGTACTCTCACAAATTCAGCAATATGTTTGCTATTTGGCCCTTAACTCACATGTGTATAATCAACTCAGAAGTTTGTAATGACATCGATAGAAGGACTGGCTCTAATCCTTGTACTTTTAAATTTTTAACACATAAATTCTATATCAAAGCAAAGATGATTTTTAGCTTAGTTACCAATTGAGATTATGACTGTACAACTCAAACTAGATAATTCCTCCCTGTTAAATTACAACCATTTCTAAATTCCTCATAAAAACAACTTTAGAATAACCACTTTCAGCCCCCCAAAGTCCAGGGAATTGGGGTGACAACTTCTCTATAACTTCTTCAAGCTGTACATGGGTGTTGAGGTATCCTTGGAGGTAGGGGGTAGGAAGAATGAAGCAAATGCTGTAGCTGATGTGTCCTGACTGTACCCAGCTGAAAGTCCTTGAGACCAGGAATCCAAGTAGGCACACTCTGTAAAATACAACTCTCAAGACAAAAGTTTAGAATCGAGATATCTTTTTGTTTGATTCTCCTGAATTAATTTTTCAGGCAGTCTACCTCTATCAAATCTGATCAGTCTGACTCTGTGAGGTTTCCAGAGCCTAATCACACTTTTAAAAAACACAAAGACAAAATCTTTCTCCCAAAATACTGTGTTCCTTAGTCTGTAAACAGAAAAGCTTGTATCTTGCACTCTTTCCCAGAGTAATAATATAACCATAAAGCACAAAGTCACACCAATTATGAAGATTAAACAATTTTTTAAAAAGGAAGTAAGCTAAGCAATGAGCCTGATAGACTTTTGTACTCTGTGATATCAGGAAATTAACCTAAAATTCCTGTGGAAGCCATTTTAAGAGAGTCTGAACTTCCTGTCATGGTAGATATAAAAAATAACCACAAACCTAGCTGGCGTCAACGAGCCATGTGGCCTTTAGCGGGGTAATTCATAAAACAAACTAAATACCTTCTATTAATCCCAATATCAATAAGCAACATATCAAACCAGGACTTTAGTCCAAAATATATTCATCTGTTAAGCTTTCTACCCAGAGCCACAGATTTTTATTTAACCTTAATAACTTCTATAATATATGTCTGCATTCACTCTCCTTGGTGTAAGAGACATTTATCACAACTCTCTACTTGGAATTAGTGACCAATTTTTCCCTATCTAAGTTCCGAACCATAGATGAAAATCACCACGTAATTCAGGTAATCTCTTTACTCTCCTTAAAACAAACTTAAACACCTTTTATCAATTCTAAAACCAACAAGCAACTTAAAACTCAGGATTTTAGCCCAAAATATATCTATCTGTTAAGCTCTCTAACCAGAGCCACAGATTTTTCTTTAACCTTAATAGCTTCTATAATATATGTCTGCATTCACTCTGCCTGGTGTTACAGACATTTATCACAACTCTCTACTTGGAGGTAGTGACGAATTTTTCCCTATCTATGTTCTGTATCATGGATGAAAATCCCCACCTGTTTCAGGTAATCTCTTAACTCTCTTCTTTCTAAAAACAAACTTGATCACCTTTAAATAATACTTGTAATTAAGAAGTAGCTTGTCTAACTAGGATTTCAACTCAAAATCCCCATGGAGCCCACATTAAAAAGAATATGAGTTTCCTGAGAGACTTTCTTTAAAAAGCAGCTTTTAATCTCTAACTCTCTGATCTGCCATTACTTATCACACATCAGGGGACCTACAGCCTGCCAGCCCAGGCTACTTCCCTGTTTCTTTGTTAAATTCCGCTCTTGAGATATCACATGACTTAACATGGCACTGGCCTCCTCTTACATAGAAAATTGTAATCAACTCTTAGAAAACTAGTGGATTCTTGCCCATTACATTGGTTCACCATCTGTTGTAAAAATATAAAAAATTAAAAAAAAAAAATTAGTATCTTTTACCTTGCTAGGTCCAGCACCGTGGTGCCCCAAGGTATCTGCTAGGTATCTTGGCAGAAACACATCCCAACTCCGAGGTGGCCCAGTGTCTCCTGCAGCCACACACTTTCCTACACTCAAATCATCACATAAAAGAACACACAACACAATAATATTTGACCCAATTAACAAGATATAATTGCCCACTTAATCATACAAAGCCCGGTGCCATCCATCCCTTAAGAACATTGATAACATCCTGTAAATACAGAGCAGAATCTTAATGTCAGCCTCCATTGTCCTGCCATGGCTTTTCTCCTTCTACCCTCTCTCTTCTTAGAGCTTTTAAATATTCTTTCTTTATTCTATGCTTAGTGTTTGGATTGTCATTTATCACTGGGAATTTCTTTTCTGTTCCACTCTGTTTGGTGTTCTTCATACTTGTTCTACCTTGATAGGCTAAGGGAAATTCTTTAGGTTAGGGGTTAGGGAAAATTTCTTCTATGAGTTTTGAAAACACTTTCAATGTCTTTGACCTAGGTATCTTCTCTTTATCTATTCTTATGGATTTGGTATTTCCATAGTATCCCAGATTTCCTTGATATTTTGGCTATAGGTTTTTCTTTTTAAATTTAGATCGAACATTTTCTTTGACCCAGGTATCATTTTTCTTTATTTTTTTCTCCGGTTCCTGACAGTCTCTCTTCTTTCACTTGTATTCTGTTGGCAAAAGTTGCTTCTAAAGTTTCTGTTCTCGTTCTTAAATTTCTTATTTCTAGTTTTCCCTCAGTTTGGACTATTTTATTGACTCTCAGTCTTGAACTGTATACTCTTTGTCTGAGTTTTCATATATTAATTAATTTATTAATTCATATATTAATGTCATTTATTAATATAATCTTTAAGGTATTTGAACATATATCTTAATAATTCTTTGTCTTTTTTATTTACATTTCAAATGTTATCCCCCTTCTTAATTTCCCCTCTGCAAACACCCTATCCCATACTGTCCTCCCCCTCGTTATTATGCGGTTGCTCCCTTCAACCCACCTGCCCCCAACTCATTGCCCTAGCATTCACCTAGGTTGGGAATTCCCCTTCAGCTCCTTCAGTCCTTCCCCTAACTCATCCATTAGAGTCCTTGTGCTTATTCCAATAGTCAGCTGCAAGCATTTGCATCTGTTTTGGTAAGGCTCTGGCAGAGGCTCTCAGGAACAGCTATATTAGGTTCCTGTCAGCAAATAAATCTTGTCATCGGTCATAGTGTCTGGGATTGGTGGCTGCCTATGGGACAGATCCCCAGTTAGGGCAGTCTCTGGATAGACTTTTCTTCAGACTCTTATCCAGTCTTTGTCCCTGTATTTCCTTAGACAGGAACAATTCTGGGTTAAAATTATTGAGAAGGGTGTGTAGCCCCATCTCTCAAAAAGGGACATTGCTAACTTCTGGATATGGTCTTTACAGGTTCTTGCTCCCCTTTGTCAGGTATTTCAGCATTTGTCATCCCTTTTGGGTCCTGGGAGCCTCTTGATTTCTTGGCATCTGGGACTTTCTGGTGGCTCCCACGAGTTCCTCATCTTTCATTGCTAGACACCTCTGTTCAATTTCCAGACCCTCTGTACATCTCGCACGACTCCTCTAACACCTGATACTGCCCCCTAATTGCCCTCCCCCTCTTTCCTTCCTCCCAAGTCCCTCCTATCCTCTACGTCCCATGATTATTTTGTTCCCCATTCTAAGTAGGACTGAAGCATCCTACTTAGGACCAAAGGACACTTTGATCTTTCTTCTTCTTGAGCTTCATATGATCTGTGAAATTTTTCTTGGGTATTTCAAGCTTTGCGGCTAATATCCACTTTTCAGTAAGTCCATACCGTGTGTGTTGTTTTGTGACTGGGTTGCCTCATTCAGGATGATACTTCTAGTTCCATTCAACTGCCTGTGAACTTCATGAAGTCATTGTTTTTATTAGCTTAGTAGTGTAGATGTACAACATTTTCTTTATCCACTCTGTCCACCCATTGAGGAACATCTGGGTTCTTTGCAGCTTCTGGCTGTTATAAATAAGGCTCTATGAACATAGTGGAACATCTGTCCTTGTTATATGTTGCAGCATCTTTTGGGTACATGCCCAGGAGTAATATTGCTTAGTCCTCAGATAGTACTATGTCCAATTTTTTGAGGAACTGCCAGGCTGATTTACCAGCTTGCAATTCCACTAGCTAGAGAGGAGTGTTCTTCTTCCTTCAAATCCTCTGCAACATCTGCTGTCACTGAAGATTCTTGATCTTAGCCATTTTGACTGGTGTGAGGTGGAATCTCAGGATCATTTTGATTTGCATTTCCCTGATGACTAAGGATGTTGAACATATTTTAATTGCTTCATGGAAATTCAAGGTTCCTTAGATGGAAATTGTTTGTTTAGCTCTGTACCCCATTGTTAACAGGGTTATTTGGTTCACTGGAGTCTAATTTCTTGAGTTCTTTGTATATATTGGATATTATTCCTGTATTCAATTGACCTACCCACTTGCGTTTTACTAATACCATGTGGTTTTTATCACTATTGTTCTATAGTAGAGCTTGAGGCCAGGAAGGGTAATGCCCACAGTGCTCTTGTTGTTGAGAATAGTTTTCACTATCCTGGGTTTTTTTGCTCTTCTGCATGAATTTGAGAATTGCTCTTTCCATCTCTGTGAAGAATTAAGTCGGAATTTTGATGGGGATTGCATTTTATCTGTAGACTGCTTTTTTGAGTAGAGGAAGGCTACTTTACTGATTTATATCCAACCACGTTTCTGAAGTTGTTTATTATCTAAAGGTGTTCTCTGGAGGAAATTTGGGGAACACTAAAGTATACTATCATATCATATGTAAATTGTGATATTTTGACTTCTTCCTTCAGAATTTGTATCCCATTGACCTCTTTTGTTGTCTAACTGATCTCCCTAGAAATTCCAGTACTGTGTTGAATAGGTAGGGAGAGAGTGGGCAGGCTTGTTTAGTCCCTGATTTTAGTGGGATTGCTCCAAGTTTCTCCCCATTTACTTTGATGTTGGCTACTGGTTTGGTATTGCTTTCAATTCCTGATCTTTCTAAGATTTTTAACATGAAGGTGTTTAATTTTGTCACATGCATGTTCAGCATCTAATGAGATGATTATGTAGTTTTTTTTTCCTTTGAGTTTGTTTATATAGTGGATTATTTCAATAGATTTCCGTATATTTAACATTCATTGCATCCCTGGGAATGGTTACGGTGAATGATTGCTTTGATATGTTCTTGGGTTTGGTTTGCAAGGATTGTATTGTTTATTTTTGCATCAATATTCGTAATAGAAATTGGTCTGAAGTTTTCTTTCTTTGTTGGGTCTTTGTGTGGTTTAAATATCAGAGTAACTGTGGCTTCATAGAGCAAATTCACTAATGTTCTTTCTGTATCTATTTTCTGGAATAATTTGAAGAATATTGGTAGTTTGTTCTTCTTTGAAGGTCTGATAGATTTATGCACTAAACCCATCTGGTCCTGGACATTTTTTGGTTGGGAGACTATTAATGACTTCTATTTCTTTAGGGGTTACAGGACTGTTTAGATGGTTTATCTGATCCTGATATAACTTTGGCACTTGTTATCTGTTTATATAATTATCCATTTTATCCATTTTTCATTTTTCATTGAGTATAGGCTTTTGTAGTAGGATTTAATGATTTTTTGAATTTCTTCATTTTCTGTTGTTATATCTCCCATATCATTTCTGATTTTGTTAATTAGGATACTGTCTCTGTGCCTTCTAGTTAGTCTTCTTAATTATTTTTCTATCTTGTTGATTTTCTCAAAGAACCAACACCTAATTTTGTTGATGTTTTGTATAATCTTTGTTTCTACTTCATTGATTTCAGCTGAGTTCAATTATTTCCTGCCATCTACTCCTCTTTGAAGTATTTGATTCTGTTTGATCTAGAAATTTCAGGTGTCCTGTTAATCTGCAAGTGTATGCTCTCACCAGTTTTTTTTTTTTTTTTTTTTTTTTTTTTTTTTTTTTTTTTTTTTTTGGAGGCACTCCGAGCTATGAGTTTTCCTCTTAGCACTGATTTCATTGTGTCCCATCCATTTGGATATGTTGTGCCTTCATTTTCATTAAATTCTAAAAAATCTTTAATTTCTTTCATTTCTTTTTTAATCAAATTACCATTGAGTAGAAAGTTGTTCTGGTTCCGCGTGTGTGTGTGTGTGTGTGTGTGTGTGTGTGTGTGTGTGTGTGTGTGTGTGATTTCCATTGTTTTTGTTGTTAATGAAGTCCAGTCTTAGTCTATGGTGATCTGAAATGATATATGGGATTATTTCAAACTTCTTGTATCTGTTGAGGCTTGTTTTGTGATCGATTTTATGGTAAATTTTGGAGAAAGTACTTTTAGGTGCTAAAAGTAAAGAATATTCTTTTGTTTTAGGGTGGAATGTTCTAAAGGTAGCTCATAAATCCATTTGATTTATATCTTCTGTTAGTTTCATTGTGTTGCTGTTTGACTTCTGTTTCCATGAGCTGTGCATTGGTGAAAGTGTGCTGTTGAAGTCTCCCACTATTATTGTATGCGGTTCAATGTGTACTTTGAGTTTAGTAAAGTTATTTTTTTATGAAAGTAGGTGACATAGACTTTGGAGCATAGATGTTCAGACTTGATGATTCATCGTGGTAATTTTTTTTTCCTTTGAGGAGTATGAAGGGTCCCTCCTCATTTTTTTCCATAAGTTTTAGTTGAATGTCGATTTTGTTCAATATTATAATGGCCATTCCAGCTTGTTTCTTGGGACCATTTGCTTGGAATTTTTTTCCAGCCAGTTACTCTGCGTAATGTTTTTTTCATTGTCACTGTGGTGTGATTCCTGTATTCAGCAAAATATTGGGTCCTCCTTAAGTATCCATTCTGTTAGTCTATGTCTTTTTATTGTGGTGTTGAGTCCATTGATATTAATAGATGTTAAGGACCAGTGATTGTTGCTTCCTGTTATTTTTGTTGTTAGAGGTACAATTATGTTTGTGTGGCTATTTTTTCTTCATTTTTTTGAGAAAAGATTAATCTTTTTTTTGCTTTTTCTTGGGTGTAGATTCCCTCTTTGTTTTGGAGTTTCCCATCTGTTATCCATTGGTTGGCTGTTTGCGGAAAGATATAGTTTAAATTTGGTTTTGTTATGGAATATCTTGATTTCCCTATCTATGGTAATTGGGAGTTTTGATGGATATAGTAGCCTGGGCTGACATTTGTGTTCTCCTGGGATCTGTATGACATCTTCCCAGGATCTTCTGGCTTTTGTTCTCTGGTGAGAAGTATGGTATAATTCTGATAGGTCTGCCTTTATATGCTACTTGGCATTTTTCCTTTACTGCTTTAATACTCTTTCTTTGTTTTCTGCATTTGGTGTTTTGATTATTATGTAGTGGGTAGAATTTTTTTTCTCGTCCAATCTATTTGGCATTCTGGAAGCTTCTTGTATGTTTATGGACATCTCTCAATTTAGGTAAAGAACATTTTCTTATACTATTTTGTTGCAGATATTTTCTGGCCCTTTGAGTTGATTGGGAATCTTTGCTCTCTCCTCTACCTATTATTTTTAGGTTGGTCTTTTCATTGTATCCTGGCTTTCATGGAAGTTTTGCGTTAAGAAATTTTTTGCATGATTTATTTTCTTTGACTGTTGTGTCAATGTTTTCTATGGTATCTTCTGTCCCTGAGATTCTGTCTTCTATCTCTAGTATTCTATTGGTGAGGCTTGCATCTGGGGCTCCTGATATCTTTCCTAAGTTTTCTATCTTCAAGGTTGTCTCACTTGGTGATTTCTCTATTGTAACTATTTTCATTTTTAGATACTCAATGGTATTTTTCAATTACTACACCTGTTTGGTTGTATTTTCCTGTATTTCTTTAAAGTATTTAAAGTATTTATATCTTTCTTCTTTAAGGCCTTCAATCTTTTTACCTGTGTTGTCCTGTGTTTCTTTAAGGGATTTATTTATATCCTTCTTAAAGTCCTCTATTATCATCATGAAACATGTTTTTGATCACAATCTTGCTCTTCAGGTGAATTGGGGTATCCAGGGCTTGCTATGGTGGGAGAACAGTGTTCTGATGAGGCTAAATAGCCTTGATTTCTGTTTCTTATATTCTTGTGCTTGCCTCTTGCCATCTGGTTATCTCTTGTGTTAGCTGATCTTGCTGTCTCTGACTGCACCTTGTCCCTCCTGTTAGCCTGTGACCCTGTGACTTTTGGTGTGTCAGCACTCCTGGCAGACAAGGTCTCTCTGTGAGGGATTATGGTTCAGAGACCAGTGGCATAGCATTAGCTCTGGGGCACAGATGAAACATGGAAGGATTCTGTTCCCAGCTGTACTTGGGTCTTCTATGCTCCAGTCAGGTCCCACTTGGGCCAGGTAATGGTGGTCTCACTTGTGACCTTAAGTGTGTTGGAATGCCTGTGAGACAAGCTTTTTCTTGAAATCCTTGTCTTGTGCATTACCTATGTTGCAGTTCTCTGAGACTACAGTACCTGGGTTCCTAGGCTCTATTGGTGACACATTGTTCTACCTTTTATTGTTTTTTATTTGTTTGTTTGTTTGTTTTTTGGTTTTTTTTTTTTTTTGGCTGATGTCTAGACATCTAAGTTTGAAATGATTATAATTCTAGGTTCTGATATCTGGACTTGTCTTTGTTGGGTGTTCTGTTTCCTTGGTTTCTGTTGCCCTTTCTGTTTCTTAGAGAAATATGGCTGTTTTAAGTTGTTTGATAGTGCATGCCTGGTAAGATTCTTCCAGTTATGGGCACTGGGCATCAGGTAAAATATGTTTCTAGGGTTGTGAGCTGAAAGTAAGCAATAGGGGTTGGCTATTGGGGAGCAGCTAAAGTGTCCACAGGTAAAAAGAAAGCTGGATGTGTAATGGGACAAAGAAGTAGGGGGGAGGCATCACAGGAGATAGTCTGCTACAAAACTAGTGATAAGATTGTGGGTTGGAATTGGAGCATAGGACAGATAGCGAAGAACTCATACATGGTTCTGTGTACTGAAGAATCGTCATCCACCTGTGGGTTTCCAGGTAGAGAGAAACTGCAGGAGCTATGTATGACCAAAGGAATGGGTTGGAGCAATAGGGCTGTACAGAAGATCTGTGTGGTCCAGTAGGAATTGGGGACAGATATAAATATCAGGGAGTTAGGGCACAGCAGGTGGTGAGCTACAAAGCTGGGATAACACTGGGGGATTAGAATTTGAGGACATTGCAATTTCAGTGAACTTACTACAAGTAAAGGTTTCTTAATTTGGGTTAAAACATATATTTGTCTCTTTGTAGAAGGTAAAAAGTTATTCATTTTAAGATTATTTACAAAGTCTGTGTGGGAAGATTGGTTACATTTGAATCCATTCTGTGGAAGAGAACTCTGGCCTCCACATGTGTACACACACATACAAACTTGTAATTGTTGTTACTAGCCATTGGTCCTATGATGCTCAGAGAGCACTATAGTAACATTCCCTGCTTTCTGGCCATTTATCAGCTCGACATTCCCAGTGCCCTTTCACTGTGTTCATAGGCAGGAGCACTATACACCTCCCAACCTTCCACTCTACCCACACTCTCTGTGGTTCTCCATCTTTGCCACAATAGAATCCACTTTAGAATACCCTTTCCAAGCAGCTCCCTTACAAATGCTCCTTGTCATCTGATGCCTCAAGAAACTCATCTTCTTTGGTTGAGAGTTGATGGAGGAGGGTGCTAGGAACTGAACTTGGGATGTCTACCAGAGCAGTGATTCCTCTTCACCACTGAACCAGTCTTGCCAACCAGTGAACATCAGGTTCAGTGAGAGACAGTCTCAAAAACAATAGGATGGTAAAGCAACTGAGGTATACTTTAGCCTTTTGTCCTCCACAAACATGTACACACACACACAAATGCACAAGGATGCCTTTCCTAACAAAGATACCCAGGGACGTCAGGCTGAGGTGATGGCTCAAGATAATGTGCTTGTTATGCAAATGTGAAGAGCTGAATTGAAACTGCAGAAGTCATAAGCAGAAGCTGAGCATAATGGCATATATGTATAATTCCAGCACTGGGGAGAAGGAAACAAGAGCTAGCCTAGACTACTTAGCGAACTACCAAGGAAGAAAAGATCCTATCTAGGAACATACTCACACTAGATTTTTTGAAGGGAGAACTTACAACTTTAATACAGATCTTTTGAAATAGGAAGACTCACCTCTTTAATCTAGGCCACACCATCTGATGGAAGCCTATACAAAGAACAAGGGAAAAGGATGCTTAATCATTTTGCCTGTTTGCTCTCACTGGTAAGTCTATTCCTTGCTGGCATTAGAACTTATTGCTTTTCAGGATCCTAGGTTATAGTGAAGACCAGCTGAGCCTGAAAAACTACTGGATTCTTGAACCTTCTGTGGGTAGACAACCATTGTAGGACTAGCTGAACTACAGCCTGTCATCCATTATAATAAATTTCATACATATATGCATATATATAATGCATTTATATTCTATATCAATATAAATATTTTATATTATGTAATATTTCCAATAATATACATTATATATTATATAAAATCTGTTCCTTTCAAGAACCCTAATATAACCAAGAATCAGAAATTTCTCAAATTACCACTTTTTTTTACTTATCTAAGAAAAAATTATTACAATATGTCATATCATAGTTATGCCTACAGCACAGATAGACTCTGTTTAGCTTTGTCACAATAGATAAACACAAGTTCAAGGAACAAACTGCTCTAGAGAACCTCATGGGCCAAATCAAGAAATATTCAATTTTGCTTACAGTGGACCACCTAATATGTTTAAATTTAAATGGCACTCATGCTCAACTCACCATTGTTTCAATTACATGTATATTCACAAAATGATAGGAAAATAAAAAGTATAATCCTGGACATAGGTTTTCCATGATTTAGCCTAATATTTTGTGGTTATTTTTACAAATATCAAGTCATTTGGGAGACTATACTGAAAGAAACATTTGAAAGTTTCTGATATACAGTTAAAAAAATAAACCAAACCAACCAATCAACAACAATCACCACCCACCCAACCCCAACCACACAAACAATCAAACAAAAAAAGCCTAAAATATAAAACTTCACTTCTTCATTTGTAGCCAAGGGTGACTTGAAATTTCAGGGAGTAGAATGAAAAGCCTGGAGTAGTAGGAAAAATGTGCATGGGAGATAGCCAAGCCTGGTTCCACTTTCTGCATTTTTCAATTTGTTTTCTTATCAGCATGCCCATAAACTGGAAAGCATTAGGCTCAAACTCACTGATAAGCATATGAGAATTTCTTCCAGTCATCTCCACCCTCTGTGGTAGAAACTCTTTTAAGAGTTTTGGACTTCACATTTGAAATAAAAAGAGTCTGAAATCCAATTATTTTAACCTCAAAGTGGAGGTGCATAGATGGCCGACATTGTAATGATTTTTAAATGAGTGACTGTGCGGTCGGTCACCTAGCTGAGGAAAAGATGTTAGTTAATTCAACTTACTACCAATCTAACACATAGCAAAGAATTCTTACCTTGAGCTTATCAAGCTTAAATGGTTGCCTGAAGCCTGCTAATTAGGGTCTTCAAGAGGCAACAGAAATGGACTCACTCTGTCAGAGACAATGGGAAGTGTTTTGGAACTTCTGGGGGTGTTGTGAGCAAATGTCTGGTTACCTAAGATAGAACCAAGAACTGACCAAAGTAAGAATTCTCCAAGTTCATCTTGGAGAATCAGTGAATTTATTGGGTCTATTTGCAGGGGTTTGTGTGAGAAATTTCCTATTGGAGGATAGATAAATTTATGACAGCAGAATCATGAAAAAACTCAATTCAGGGTGAGTAATGAGTCAGGAAAGCAACATTTCTAGAACTTTGCATCGCTTGAAGACAGCTTTGCTGGTGGGAAAGTCTGCTGCTTGCAGCTAAAACCAATTGAGTTTTCCTTTCTCCAGCAACTGTTTACTGTGATTTAAACTTAGGGAAAGGTACTTGGAATCTCGTAAGTTTCAGCTTCTTGGGAAGTGGGAGTTTCTGTTTTAGTCCTCATTCTCCCTAGGCTTCTTCTCCTGGAGGGAGGGGGGAATCTTTCATTTTGGAACACAGAACAGCTAGAATCTTTGGGGCTGTGAAGTAAACAGAAGGCATTGTGTGCTGGCCATTTGTGAACATTAGGAGCCTGGTGAGGAAAAGATGATTAGAGTAGACCTCGGAGTGTAACAGGAAGCCTCAACTGGCAGTGACATCCATGACTGCCATGAGGGAAGCCCTAAGGTGTGATTTCCTGTTCTCAGATGCATCTGAGTGCATAGTTCCATTACCTAAGTCTTTAGAGTCCAGGGACTGAGATCTAACAAAGCAATGTTGCATCTGCTCTTTGGATTAGGGTCTATTGTTAGGATTCTTATCCACATTTTAAAGGACACAGGAGTCATACAATGCAACATCTCTCCAAAGGCAAAAGGAAAGTCATAAGATGAGCAGTAAAATTTGGGTGTTCAAGTGTGTGTGTGTGGGGGTGGGGAATGCATGGGCACACAGCTGTGTGCATATGAGTGTTGAATTGCATATTGAAGCCTAGAGAAGACACTGGGTGTTCTCTCACTCCTTGCCTTGTTCTGACAGTCAGGATGCTCTAGAGACTTTTCTCTTCCTCCGGCAGGAGTTACAAGCTCATGTAGCCCCAACTCCTTTTTATGTGGGTGCTGGGGATTTGAATTCCAGCCTTCATGTCTTTGCATCAATCTTCTTACCACTGAGCACTCTCTTTAGGCTCCCAATTACTGTACTTAAAGTAATTAACAATTAAACATTTATGAAAATTTTTGTCCTTGTGGTTCATTGTCTCTGTAATCTGCTAGCAAAATAGAATACCCAAGTATCTCTTACAAATACCTTCATTCCTAGCAGGAGGACTCCAGTAATGTGGATTCCTGACTTGAGGTCTAGACCACTGGAAGAAATATTAGAAGGACTTTCCACAAACAATGAAAGTGAAAGTTGAAAGCTAAAGTCAGTTCTCTCTTCAATACCATCAACAATTGGACTTGGGAGGATTGTAACTTCAAGTCTCTGTGATAGAGATTTCATTTGATGGTCTTGGGTTACAGTTCCATGAGAGAACACTTGCCTCCTATATACTAGGCTTTGTTGTTGGCCCTCAGAACTAAAAAGAGAACAAAATCCATCTAGAAACACCTTTCTCCTTCCCTCCCTCTTTCACTAGCTTACCCCTGTCTCTTCCTATAGGGTGCTGGAAAATTGACATTCATTGAAAATTTACATATGCTGTTAGTATTCTTTTTTTCTATTTTCCAGATTCATCATTTTAAATAGATTTAATTTTATGTTTATGTTCTACTTTAACTTCTGCTGTCACTCATATTAGGTACTTACCAGTTTTATTTAGCCTCATCTATAAGTGAGGAAGTCTGTAGGTTAGGTCCATTGAGGCTGGTAGAAAAGTTAGACTGTCCCATGTGTTAAGGTAGAAGATTAAATAAAAAAATCAAAGTGAGATGAGTACCAGCATTCATCTTTTGGCTTTCTGACTGTGGATAGAGTATCATTATCTGACATATACATTTACCATAATGCTTTCCAAATCTTCAGAGAGTGAGCCACAATAAATCCTTCCTTCTTTAAGTATATTTGCTAGGTGTTCCGTCACAGCAGTGAGAAAAGTGACCAGGATGTATTTCACTGGAAAATCCTACTAAATTACCTCATCATACTAGTACCTAGGTAGTTTATGTTAAGTGCTAAAAGAAAGAAATTAAATCAAGTAGATTCTATGGTGAAGAAAGAAATAAAGAAAAACAGAATGAAAAAAATCCACAAAAACCACCCAGCATCCTCAAGTCCTGATAGAAGATTGACACTCAGGAACACTTTATAACATTAAAGCAAGCAAAATGTGTATCCTGTGGATTCTATTTAATTAATTTGGACTCATAAATATGCTCCTTACTATTTTACCCATTGAAGCATGTCCTTTTTTTTCAAGCTAGATGAGTTTCCTGGACTGGTGTAGAGAGCACTTGGTCTTCTCACTGACTCGTATATCTATTAACTGATATCCTGATAGGAAGTGTATGGGAGTAGGGAGTGATTAAAATCCATAATTAAGAATTTATTACATTTTGTAAGCATGTGCTACTTTGTAAAGATTTTTTGAGTGGAGCACTTTTAAAGGGCTCCCTGAAAGAAAAGCCATACATGCTGAAAGATGAGAGCAGCTGCACAGTGAACCTGTTTTGAGAATGTCAGAGATGGATGCCCAGTTGACATGAATGATTTGACTGGACTGTTCTCTATCCCAGAGATGGTCCTGTGGCAAAATGAGAGTAGCACTTTATAACCAACAGAGAGATTTATTGAAAGCCGAAATGTCAGAGGTAATCAAACTATTTAACTTGTGCTCATAGCTTGACTTAACACTGAGAAATGGACACTGAGAATTTATCACATACTGGAAAATTAAGGAAACAGAATTTCATAAAGAGAAAAGCTGATGGCTACATTGAGGCTTTCAGTGAAATACTGAAACAATTTGTCATGATCATATTTTAAATGAATGATAACTACTAATAAATCCCATGTAAGATTTTGCTTTGCTTTAAAATGCTTTCAGTGTACATCCAGCACTCTATATAGAGCCAAGTACTTCAACATCTCATCCGGATGGTGCCAAGAACAGAAAAGCAACATGGCCGGCACTCTTAAGGGTTTCTATTGTAGCTTCTATGACTTGCTTCCTTCCTTCTATGGGAATCATCACTCTGATTTGAAAATTGAGGCGTATGCCAGCAGCCAACCACTGATTTGAGAATAGGACCCCCTTGAAGGAATCAGAGAAAAGAACTGAAGAGCTTGAAGGGCTCGAGACCCCTATATGTACAACAATGCCAAGCAACCAGAGCTTCCAGGGACTAAGCCACTACCTAAAGACTATACATGGACTGACCCTGGACTCTGACCTCATAGGTAGCAATGAATATCCTAGTAAGAGCACCAGTGGAAGGGGGAAGCCCTGGTCCCATAAGACTGAACCCCAGTGAACTAGATTGTTGGGGGAGGGCGGCAAAGGGGGGGGATGGGGGGGAATACCCATAAAAAAAGAAGGGAAGGGGAGGGGATGTTTGCCTGAAACCGGAAAGGGAATTACACTGAAATGTATATAAGAAATACTCAAGTTAATAAAAAAAAAAAAAAAAAAAAAGGAAAATTTATTATTTTCTCTCATAAGTAGTACTATGATACATGTGTTTTTTAGATCAGTCTTGGTTTTGTTCATATCGAAAGGGACCTGTATAACCCAGGTTGTCCTCATACTTGCTATGTGGCTAAAGATGATCTTAAACTCCAGCCTCTATTTGCCAATTGTTTGAATTTTAGGCAGTCACTACTATGCCTAATTTATGCTGTGGTGGAAACAAATCAAGGAATTTGAGCATGCTAGGCGGTCATATTGTGCTACATCCTCAGATCAAGATATTTATTTTATAAGTTCTACAGAAGTTTTGATCTGTTAAAAGCCAGTAAGATTTACAAAGTGCACAGAGCTGGTTGCATGGAAGCAACACATGAGAGTTTTGTTTCCCCTATTATGTTTGACAACAGTTAATATTCTCTTTTTTATCTATTTAATAATTTTAATTTTAAGATCCATGCACTTCAATTCTGTTTATTTGCACTTTTTTGTGTCAGTAAATACTCTAAGATCTAAAATTAAAATAGACTTCCATTTCCTAATGAGATGTTACTTCAAGGTGTTAAAGGGTAATTCCGCTACACATTTTGTTAAAATGTAATGTTGCATGTTGCTAGAGAAGAACATTTTCCTGCTTATAGTTGTTAAAATTTTATATTGTCAAGGAAGCATGGTTGAAATATTTTAAATATTTTTTTCATGTATTAAAACATTGGGATTTTTAAGAAAAGTAGGAAAGATGGCTCTTGTTGTTTAAGTAAGGATGCTTTGGAGTGTATGCTGCTCTTACAGAAGTTATGAGTACAGTTCTCAGCATGTTCTTCAAGTGATTCACTATTTAAAACTTCAGAAGAGAATTCAACTGTTTTAGCTTTCAAACCATCTTGCATTCATGTGTGCATGTGTGCACATGAGCACACAAACATAAACTAAAAGTAATCCTAAAATACAAATTTTTAAAAAATCATTTATATGTATAATAAAATTAATGGTAATATATTTTTACTCTTTTTATGATTCATTAGAATATGTATGCATGTTATAATTTTAATATTGTATATATATAATATATTTTCTCTATTAGTTATATAGTTATATAGTTCCCTATATATGTTATTCATCCCTATTAGTAATTGTGAACATTGATTTTTTTTAAATGTGTATGTGTTGGACTGGCCCTGGACTCCAACTGCATTCGTAGCAATGAATAGCCTAGTAAGAGCACCAGTGGAAGGGGAAGCTCTTGGTCCTGCCAAGACTGAACCCCCAGTGAATGTGATTGTGAGTGGGAGGGCGGTAATGGGGGGAGGATGGGGAGGGGAACACCCATATAGAAGGGGAAGGGAAGGGGTTAGGGGATTGTTGGCCCAGAAACCGGGAAGGGGAATAAAAATTGAAATGTAAATAAGAAATACTCAAGTTAATAAAGATGAAAAATATGCGTATGTGTATATGTCTATGTGAGCAATTTCTATAGTATAATCACTGAAAGATTTCCGTGTTTCATTATCAAAATAGTGTGTTACAAGTTGATTTTCTTTCTTCTTCGCCTCCCCCCTTTTAGTTCTTTGAATATAAATCTCATCTTTTTTGACTGGTATTGAAATTCCATTCCTCCTACCTTCATCTTCCTAGCACTGAGATTACATTACATGTTGATGATTTAATCCAGGACATTATGTATGTTAGACAAACGTATGAACCAGAACGCCAGCCCATCATTGCATCCATTTTAAAACAAATGTACACTTTGTTGTGTTATTCATGCTTAAGGTATTTGATAAGTTGGTGTTCTAGATTCATTCTGATGTTCAGGCAAATATTATGACCGAAAGCAACCTAGGGGTAGAAAGTACTTACTGGCTTACACTTGTCAGTCATGGTTCATCATTAAGTGAAGTAAGAGCAGCAAGTTAAGTAGGAACTTAGAGTAGACCATGTGAGAAAACTTCCTGTTGACTCCTTCACGGGCTCATGCATAGATAGCTACTTTTTAAAAAAGATTTTCTCTTAAATTTAAAATGTATCTTGGGCTGGAGAGATGGCTAAGCGGTTAAGAGCACCGACTACTCTTCTAGAGGTCCTGAGTTCAATTCCCAGCAACCACATGATGGCTCACAACCATCTGTAAAGAGATCCAATCCCCACTTCTGGTTCTATCTGAAGACAGCTACAGTGTACTTATATATAATAAATGAATAAATCTTTTAAAAAAAGAAAACTTAAAATCTTATTTATAGGAGTGTTTTCTCTGCATGTTCGGTATATATAGAAGGCAGAAGAGAGCATCAGATCCCTTCCAACTAGAGTTACATATAATTGTGAGAAGCGGTAGGGGTTTTGGTGATCAAACATGGTTTTTGTGGGAAGAGCATCAAGACCAAAGAACCAATCTCAATCAATGGTTCAATCAATGAACCATCTCTCCAGCACAATTAGCAAGCTTCTGTTATACAGCCTAGGACTTCTCAGTGTGATCAGCCTTCCTATATTAATTAACCATCTAGACAGACCTCCACAGGCCTATCACCAGATGAGTCTATACAGACCTCAGTTAATGCTATCTGTTTAGATTATTCGAGATCGTCTCCAGATGACATGAAAATAAAAGTGGATGGTTGTGAATCATGAAAATTAGACTGTTCTTATTGAAAAATAAAAATAGAACAACAGGTATGAAGAGGTCTTACACTTGTATCAAAGAAAGGACTGTACTATAAAGTGTACTGGAGTATATAGCCTATAGCCCATGAGTCAAATGTAGCCTAAGATTTGATGGTTTAAATGTTCAAATTATGTTGTGAAGAGTGAAGGAGTCAAAGTGGACCTAATGGAAATGTACATATACAGAAGTGAGAAAACCTGTAGGAAATGGTTCTACAGGCAGAGGCTTGAGATGATCCAACTGGCTACACCTCTGAACCCTATCCCTCAACACTGAATAAGGCCACTACCCTCCACCTTTACTGTACTTTGCTTCTATGTAAAAGACATTCAGATTGGAGTGAGATTGAATTCCAACTTTGTATTAATTTACATTTCCTTGAAGGCTAAGGACATTGAACATTTTTAAATAGTATTTGTTGGCCATCTTTCTTTTTAGAGAACTACATGTTCAACTCAGTGGCTTACTTATTGTTCAGTAGTTTCATTTTTGTCTTGAAGATGTTTGCTTTTTTGCAGCTATATCACTTAAAAATCTGAAAATCCTATGAGATATATTGCCATTTTGTGTTTATTCATGATCTAGTTACACTAACAATGCAATGGAATCAACTTAAATTGTCCATCAGCATTTGTTAGATAAAGTACATTTGATACATATAAACAATATAATTTTATTCATCCACAGAGAAAATTATAAAATTTGCAGAAAGAAAACTAATTAAAAACAAAGATCTTATACTAAGTAAGGTGACCAAGGCTCAGAAAAGATAATGAAATCACATGTGTTCTTGCCTGTGATGATCCTCCCTTGTGACTCTCAAACATGTTTTTACAGTGATGTTAGTTTGCAAGTCATAAAACTGGAAGGAGAAGTAAGAGAAGAGAAAAGAAAGTTAAGAGAAGGATGTGTGGAGGAGGGGGAAGGAATACATAGTACATAAGAGTGGAAAGGAGATTGCTAGATGAAAGGAGGTTGGCTTGGAGATTGAGAAAAAAAGACTGATTCTGAATACAGCTGGTCACACCAAAATATGCATTGAAATGTCATAAAGATGCTGCTTGACATGTTTATTTAAAATTCAAAACCAAAAGAAAATAAAAGGCATTAAAATTCCATTATAAGTATTCAAAAATATTACCAGACTCTTTTTGGATACCCTTTAGGAAAAATTACTTCATTTTTCTGATTAGGCTAAAACTACACCTGTGAACTATCTTTCTACTAGCTGTCCTCCATGTACACTGTCCATTATTTAATCACCAAAAGTTATTTTTTTCTAAGTGTTCCACATACTTGTTCTTAAAAAGTGCGAGCACAAGTGCGCATGCACACATACACATGAATTCTAAGAAAAAACTTGTAATAGGTCAGTTTTTGAAAAATAGTTTGCAGTAGCACTTCCAACTGCCTGGTTTCTGGTTGGAATTTAGGGAAAAGGAAGTACACAGATATTCTATATAACTTTGCCTCCAATAGTCCCACAGTCATTAGGGTGTAGCTATAACTTCTTCTGTTCCTCATAATTGAGGTTCTTTATCTCTTCAAACCATGGAATCACTCCTTGCCCTTTAGAGTACACAGCCAATTCTGTATCTTAAAGCCATCATGAATCAGATTACCCATCATGTCTCATCATTCATGGCAGTGTAAGTCATACTTTTTCCTCATTGGTATTTAGAAGTTTACATTAGCATTCAGTCTACCAGGTAAGACTATACTCTACTTGAGGATAGGGACTGCTTATTAATAAATCTGTACAACTCAGGAACACATAACGGTGAACTTTTAAACAGCAAATTAAAAATGAGCTCTTAAATGGTTACAAAACTGTACTATTTATAGAAATTCACAGGCAAAGAATTCATAGAACTTTATAATAGTCGCAGTTCCTTTGATCAGGGTGATTATATACCTCTGCTTTACTCAAGGGACATAGCATAGAGAAATGTCTAGACACAGTTTGGTTACTAGTTACCTTTTTAGTTTCTGTGAGCAAATTTATGATCATAAAGCAGCTTAAAAGAAGGTTTATTTCAGCTTAGAGTTGAAGAGGATATAGTCCATTGTGACCAGGAAAACAAAGTAGCAGGAGTGTGGAACAACTGGTCACATTGCATCTCTAGGTAGGAAGTGGAGAGAGATACATGTTACTGCCCATTTAGCCTTCACCTGTTTACCTAGTATTAGACTCCTGTTGACAGAATGATGCTGTACTTAGGGTCTGATTGTCACTTGAGTTAACCTCATTTAGAAAAATTCCTCAACAACATGCCTGGAGGTCCTTTATGGAGATTCTAGAGCTTTCCAAATGGACAATGGTCATTATCAGTTATCATTATTAAGGACAGTGTTTTTAATAGCTTGTTTAACAAAATCAGAAATGTAGTTGATTATCCTTTCAAATATAAGACAATCCTCTATACCCAAGAGTTTTTCTTATTAAATGTAAAAAGAATAGATATTGAAAATTTGCCTTAGTGTAAGAAAATGGCTTAATTATTATTGTTTTTAAAAAGGAATATAAAGAGGTTTGAGAGTTAGTTCACTGGTTAAGAGTACATATTGCTCTGCAGAGTTTAATTTTAGTGCCCACATTGGATAGTTCTCAAATGTCATTAATTCCATCTACAGAAGATCTGATGCTCTCTTTGGCTTCCACTAACATTCATATTCATATGTGTTTACACACACACACACACACACAAAGGCAAACACAAAATTTTAAAAATATATTTAATTTTTGTAATTATTAAAAATCTGTTATTCATTAGTCCATTTGCCAAATTAATTTCTGTATCACCATGATCACTAATCCCTGAAATTAACATTGGCAATTGATTCACAGACATGTGAGCATCTATAACTTACAAAATATAAATGTGAATGTACTCACTAATTGAAAGGGAAATAATAATCAAAATAACAATGTGGTCTTTCTTTATATCTGACCAAGAAACAGAGTGCTGATATGATATGAAATTGTAAAATTATGCATTGCTGGTATATATAAATCTAGGGTAGGTACTCTGAGTAACAAAGGAAAAATTCCTCTAAAACTTACAAATAAAACCTCATTGTGATCTTAGTATTTACTTTTCTGTGGTACTTAAAATGAGAATTTATCCCCATATCCTCACAGGCTCTTAAATTTGAAGGTTTGGTGCCTAGTAGGTGGTTTTGTCTTAGAAGAACTAGGAGGTGTGGCCTTGTTGGAACAGGTGTGTCCCTGGGTGTTCAACATTGACTTTTCACAATCAGGGGCATAACCAACTTCAACATTGACTTTTCAAAAGCCTAAGCCAGGCTCACTGTACCACTCTATGTTCACAGATCAAGATATCAAGCTCTCAACCACTGCTTAAGAACCAAGTCTTCTTGTGATTCACCACGCTTCTGGATAAGATGGTTGTTAGAGGCCATGTTAGCTTAAGACACTCCATCTTGTACTAGGCTGAATTCTAAGAAACAGCTAAGTTCTCAGATATGGCTTCTGGCTCCAGATGCTTGTATGAAACATGACCACAACTTTGTTGTTTAGCATCCAGGTGGGCCCCACTAGCTGCAAAAGAGCCTATGATTTGCTGGTCACAATCCATATCAACTGGGTTTTTTTTTTTTTTTTTGCAAAAGCAACAAGCACACTTAAGCATATAACTCTGTATCCTCTCCCCCTTCTACAAATTTAAAACAAATCATACTGGAAATGTATGTACATAGAAATGAATGCTACTTGCCCCTAATGCCACTGATTAAACAGCCTTATTTTGAGATTGTTAATCAAGTTCTTCTATTACCCAACTATGTAGCTCAATAAACAGAAAGCTGGTTTGATAAGGTAAATCTCAAATACATAGGCATGCAAACTCCCTATATTTTCAAAATCTGTTTTCTTAATTTATCCACAAAAATAATTTAAAAGCTGAAATTCACTGAAGTGGACCAGAAGATAGCCAAAACAAAGTTTGAATTTTGCTGTTAGGAAGTATGTAGTGAACATTTAAACCATATTGCTTGTCCATACTGTACATTGCCAAGTGACTAGAAATAATATAGTATTGATACAAATTTTATTTTTATATCATCACTCTATTCTTGTGACAAACTTTTGTTATGTAGTCCAGTTTGCCTCAAACTCATTTCTCTTGTATGAGGCCACCTTAGTTTGGTTTATTATTGCTGCCAGAGGTGAAAGACAGTTGAAACTATACAACATGCATGTACCAATTTGGTTGCACTTGGCCTGACACCTACTGGTTTGTTGTATTTTGCTATAAAATGTTGCTCTGTCATGCCTTGCACTAAGAGGATTTGGATCTCAAAACCAGCTATTTCCTTTATATATCAGCCTTTTTTAATAAAGAAACATTTTTTTGGTTAGAACTTGCTTTCCATAATTCCTAAATTCTCTGACTCTAACAACGATCTTGGACTAAATCTTTCAAACAATAAGCAAGCCCACAATTGGATGCTTTTAAAAATAATATTTACCTTGGTCATGATATTTCTTCCTTTTTTATTAATTTATTTTCATTGCATATTTTTATTTACATTTCAAATATTATTCCCTTTCTGGTTTCCCATCCTTAAGCCCCCTATCTCATTCCCTTCCCCCTTCTACTATAAGGTATTCCCATCTCAAGCCACATCCCTTCCTGCCTCCCTGCCCTGACATTTCCCACCAAGGGCTTCTCCTCCCATGGTGCCCAACAAAGTCATCTTCTGCTACATATGCAGCTAGAGTCATGGGTCTGTCCATGTCTAATCTTTGAGTAGGGGTTTAGACCCTAGGAGCTCTGGACGGTTGGCATTGTTTTTATGGGGTTGCAAGCCTTCTCAACTCCTTCAATTCTTTCTCCTACTCCTCCAGTGGGGACCTCATTCTCAGTTCAATGGGCTGCTGTTAGCATTCCCCTTTTAATTTGTCACACTCTGGCAGAACCTCTCAGAAGACAGCTCTATCAGGCTCCTGTCACCATGCACTTCTTGGCTTCTTCAATATTGTCTAGGTTTTGTAGTTATATATGTGCTGGATCCCTAGGTGTGGCAGGCTCTGAGTGGCCATTCCTTCAGTCTCTGCTCCAAACATTGTCTCCATATCTCCTCCTACAAATATTTTTGTTCCCCCTTTTAAGAAGGACTGAAGCATCTGCACTTTTGTCATCCTTCTTCTTGTGCTTCAATGTGGTCTGTGGATTGTATCTTGGTTAATTAAAGCTTTGGGGCTAATATCCACTTATCAGTGAGTGCATACCATGTGTGTGTGTGTTTTTTTTTTATGATTGGGTTACCTCACTGAGGATGATATTTTCTAGTTCTATCCATTTGCCTATGAATATCATGAACTCATTGTTTTTGATGGATGAGTAGTACCTAAAGAATGTTCAACATCCCTTAGTCATCAGGGAAAGGTAAATCAAAACAACCACGAGATTCAACGTCATTCCACTCAGAATGGCTAAGATCAAAAACTCAGGTGACAGCAGATGCTGGTGAGGATGTGAAGAAAGTGAAACACTCCTCCATTGTTGGTGGGATTGCAAGCTGGTACAACCACTCTGAAAATCAGCCTGGAGGTTCCTTAGAAAATTGGACATTGTACTACCTGAGGACCCAGCTAGACCACTCCTGGGCATATACAGAAAGGATGCTCGAACATACAACAAAGACACATGCTCCACTCTGCTCATAGCAACCTTATTTATAATAGCTAGATGCTGGAAAAAACCCAAATGCCCTTTAATAGAGGAATGGATACAAAACATATGGTACATGTACACTGTGGTCATAGTATTTCTTCAGAGCAATTTCTTGGTCTTTATTTGAAAGAACAAGCAGGAGGATTTCTAAAAGACATAGGCAATCCTATGGTTAATCCAGTTGGGAAAACCCAGTGCCTGTAAGCAAGCTAAATATCTATCAGTGGATATGATGGTAAAAAAGGAATCCTACATAAACAAAACTGCTTCTATCAAGCTTTCTTTATTTCTTTGTGAGTGTTGCTGTCTGGGTTACTTTTTCCTTATATATTGTTGCAAAAAATAGGGCACATTGGAAGACAGTCCAAAACTTTCCCAGTTACAATGTATTTTAATGTTCCTCTGTCACCATTACAGAGTAGAGACTTATTTTAATAATTTGATTTGATTTTTAATTATATGTGTTTGCATGGCTTTGAATATGAGGCTACATAGTATGGAACAGAGCATCAGAGCCTTGGACCTTGATTTATTGTTCCATTACTTTCACATTGTTATTTTCTTTTAAGCTGCATAAAAGTTTTAGACAATGTTATGAAAGAAATTATCCATTGGTAGAATCCATCACACTAGACTGTTGAAACTGTGATCTTTCTCTATCATTATATCTTAGTTCAATTCTTATATAAAAGTGTGAGTGAACTATACTCTTTCCTCCTCAAGTTGCTTTTAATTATGTCGGTTTATCACAGCAATAGTAAACCAAACTATGGTAGACTCATACAAAAGATATAAGTTTGAGGCAACCTGAACTATATAACAAAAGTTTGTCTCAAGAATACAATGGTGATAACAAAAAAAAAAACCCTCTTTTTGTTAACACTATATTATTTCTAGTCACTTGGCGATGAACAGTATGGACAAACATATGATTTAAACATCCATTGCATACTTCCTAACAGCAAAATTCAGACTGTGTTCTTCAGTGGATTTCAAATTATTGGATAAATTAAGAAAACAGATTTTGAAAACATAGGGAGTTGGCATGCTCTATGAATTTGAGATTTACCTCATCAAACAGCTATCACTTTTTCTTTATTGGGCTACATACGTGGCTAATAGAAGAACTTGAGTAATCTCAAAATATGGCAGTTTAATCAGTGACATCAGGGGTAAGTAGTATTCATTTCTATGTATATATATTTTCAGTATGACTTGTTTTGAATTTAATTTGTGGATGGAAAAGAAGGGCACATAGCTAAATGGTTAAGCTTTCTTGATGCTTGATGCTTTTTAAAAAAAAAAAAACACTTTGGATTCAGTCACACACATTAGAAGGCTCACAAACATGTTAACTCTAGGTACAGGAAATTTGAAACCCTCTTCTGACCCTTTTTCAGGTACAAGTACCTGTTTATACTTGTAAATACTCAACACACAGACACACACACACACACACACTCAAATAAAAATTAAATTAAAATAAAAAACACCTAGCTGCAGCTTGGAGTAAAAAGTAAAATCCTTAACATTCAATTTAATGTTACCAGACTCCTCTCATGGTACTTGGAAGTGTGTGCAGTTCAACAGTTGCTACGCAAGTATCTGTGATTTCTGACTGCTAGTGAAAAAAATCAATTCATTAAAAATATACTAGACAGCTGAAAATAGATTAGATTCTAAGTGTGCACTTCCACTTTACAAAGGCCTCCACTAATTTATGTTTGTTTACTAGAAAATGATTATCTTGGAGCCACTCTTTGGACTTGAAACTTTGAATAGAATGAAAGTAGCACTTGGTTCTATGCTGCTTTTTCTTATTCTGCATTGGAGCTGGTGTAAGTTGCATATTGATTCTGAACCCCATCCAATGTGGTTTTTAAGTACTGGCCCATACATTTAGATAAATTATACATCTTCTGAAGTCATGGATATTTGAGTAATTATTTGAGTTTGAAGCTTTTTAATTTCCTCTTTTGAAATATAAATATTGTTTGACTTTCCATGGAATGATGTAAACAAACATTTATTCACCCTGAAAGGGTACTAGTTACAGAACAAAGAAATGATTCCATCTGATAAGTGACTGGACTGGAGAGTGGGCTAAGACTACATATAAAGGAATTAATGAGGGATTATTTACAAAAGCATAGGTAATTCAAAGGCAGTTATTTCACCAAAAAAAAAAATACTCAACATATGTGATAATTGATGGCTGTTGCACTCTTGGAGCTTCTTGGAGGACTTGCAGACTGGAGAGTGTATTTTCCTCAGCACTTGCAGGGCTCATAAGACCGTGAAGTAGAGCCTCATCTGTCTTGTAAGTTTCAGGAGATTCCTTTGCCTTGTTAGTTTTGTTTACTTCCTGAGTCCTCCTGAGTCTTAAGGGAGCAACATCTCAATTTAGAGAATACAGCCATGTGGCAATAAAGATTTAGAACCATGTTGTTTTATATAAAGCACCCAGGTTTCCCAACAATGGCTTGAGTGCAGAGATGTGTGCTGTAGAACCTTCAGATAGAAATGAGAGATTTCATCCAAGACTGTCTACTTCACTGGAAAACAAAAGAAAAAGAGAATATAAGAGGTACAAAGCCTGAGCTTTAGTTGACTAGAACAAAACTAATGCTTTTCCTTGGTACCACTGTCACTACGGAAGTTGTCTTGGGATACCTGACAGAAATCTAAAATTTTATAAAAGTCTGATAGACTTGCTTTCAATACTGTTTATTTTCTGTTAGCAACTGAAAATATCACTGGAATGCAAACAGTAAAGTTAACTTCTTAAACACTCAAGAACCCCTTATGCATTTATTTTGCCCTCAATAGTGCTATTTCACTCTCTCTAATTCTAGTAAAGTTTTAACCTGTATAATGTGAAAAACTGGCCAGTAGTTGGAATAATTCAGGTTGAAATATATACCCTCCAAAATGTTTAGGATTTTTGAGTGTGCTGACATATGTAAAGTCTGCATTGCTTGGGAGATAGGCATGTGCATTTAGCACCCCATTTATTCTTTACAGTAAATCTGTAAGAGCAATGTAGATATTATCTATGTTTTATGCAAGAATACTACAGTTAAGAAAGTCCAGAAAAAATATCTATATCACTAAGATTTTTAAATCTCAACTTTCTGATTATAGGAACTCTAGTGCATCTCTATCCATATCTCCCATAAAAATATTTTCATTCTTAGACTGTCATTGATACTCTCTATATATGATGTCTTTTAGAATTATTCATTTCATATAACCCACTGCTCACTATTTTCAAATTCTCCACATCATGGTAGAGTTTCTATATCCATATAGAGGATTTCTTCATTTTAATATTTTAATAGTTATGGATTGTATTTCTGTGATGAGACACTATATTTCTTGATGTTGACCAATGCAGTTCTTATAAAGAAAAACATTTATTTGTGGTTGTCTTAATGTTCAGAGTTATAGTCCATTGTCATCATGACAGAAAACATGGTGGCATGGAAGCAGACATGGTGCTGCAGAAGGAGCTGAATGTTTTATATCTTGATCAAGAGGCAGCAGAAGAGGAGACTGTGAGCTACCCTGAGCATAACTTGAGCATATGAGACATCAAAGCCTGCCCCCACAAGTGACACACTTCCTCAAACAAGGCCATACCAACTCTAACAGAAACACATTTCCTAATAGTGTCACCCATTATGAACCAAGCATTCAAACACATGGAGGTTATTTGTATTCAACTAACAGGACTATACACACAATATATGAAATATTAATAAGTATTATTCAGTCAATGCTTTTTCCTATAGATTTTTGACATGGGTATCAAGATGAACCAGCCATTGTTTAGCTTCTCTTACAATTTTTGTGCCACCTTTCCCCTAGTACATCTTGTAGGCAAGACCACTAGTAGGTCAAAGGTTGTTGGCTGGGTTGTTGTCTTAGTCCCTTCACTGGAATTCTTGCCTTGTTACAGAAGATGGCCAGTTCAGCCTCTGTATCCCCATTGGTAGTAGTCTTAGCTAGGGTCAGACTTGTAAATCCTGGGAGTTTCCATTGCTAGATTTCTAGCTCATCCCTAAGATGTCCCCTCAATTCAACTTACCTCTCAAATTACTCTGTCCCTCCATCCTTTCCCACCCTGATCCCTCCTGTTCCCATCATCCCCAAACCCCTCTACCCACTATCTCTATTCTTTCACTCTTTCCTATGGAGATCCATGTATCCAACCTTGAACCTTCCTTTTTACTTAGCTTCTCTTCGTCTGCCCATTTTAACATGATTGGCCTTTACTTTATAGTGAATATACACTTATGAGTAAATACATGCTTGTATGTCTAGGTCTGGGTTGCCCCCAGAATGATTTTTTTTATCTTTGTCTATTTATGTGAATGTCTACTTGTCTATTTGTCCATGATGCCATTGTTTTAACAGCTGAGTATGACTTCATCGTATAAATGTACTATGGATTAATTATCTATTCATCTATTGAGTGACATATCTAGGTGTTTTCAGTTAGTGACTATTACAAATGAAGCACTGTGAACATGGGTGAGCAAGTGTCCTTGTGGTGTGATAGAGTATCCTTGGGCTACATATGCCCAAGAGTGATATAGCTCTGTCATGAAGTAGATCAATTTCTTATTTTTCAGAGCAACTGTCATATTGATTCTCAAAGTGACTGTACAAGTTTGTACTTCTACAAGCAATGGAGGAGTGTTCCCCTTGATCCACATCCTCACCAGCATGAACTGTCAATTGTACTTTTGATCTCAGCATTTCTGACAGATATAAGATGGAATCTTAGAGTCATTTTGATTTTATATTTTCCTAATGGCAAAGGATGGTATCTCTTTAAGTGGTTCTTGGTCATTTAAAATTCCTTGGTCTAGAATTCTCTGTTTATATATCCACCCACTTTTTAACTGGATTATTTGGTCTGTTGAAGTCTAGCTTCTTAAGTTCTTTATATATTTGGAAATTAATTCTGTATCAGATGTGCGGTTAGTAAACATATTTTCCCCTTCTGTAGACTGTCATTTTGTTCTATTGACAGTGTCATATGTCTTACAGAAGCTTTTTAGTTTCATGATGTCCCATCCATTTATTAATTCTCTGTCTTTTTTTTTTTTTTTTTTGCTGCAATGCATTCAAAGCTTTTTCTCACTTTCTATTCTATCAGGTTCAGTGTATCTGGTTTCATGTTGAAGTCTTTATCTACTTAGACTTTGTGCAGGGTGATAGATATGAATCTGTTTGCATTATTTTACATGCAAACATTCAGCTAGGCTAGCACCATTTGTTGAAGACGCTTTCCATTTGCCACTTTACAGTTTTGGCTTCCATGTCAATAATCAGTTGTCTGGATTTATGTCCAGTTCTTTGACTTGATTCCATTTATCCACACAGCTGTTTTCATGCCAGTCCCATGCTGTTTTTATTACTATGACTTCAAGGTGCAGCTTGGACTGCAGATGTACCACAGATAGTGACATTGCTGCAAGTTGTTTTATTGTACAGGATTGCATTGTGTATCATGTTTGCTTTGTTTTGTTTACCATATGAAGTTGAGTATTATACTACCAAGGCCTATAATATATTGTGTTGGAATTCTCCTGGGGATTGCATTGAATCTATAGATTGATTTTGATAAGATCCATTTTAATTCTATCGATCGAGAGCATGGGATATCTATCTATCTTCAGGTATCACCTTCGATTTATTTCTTCAGAGACTTGAGATTCTTTTCATACAGGTCTTTTGCTTGCTTGGTTAGAGTTACTCTAAGATATTTTATACAATGTGTGAGTGTTTTGAAAAATTTGTCTCGGAATTCTTTCTGAATAGAATTATCATCTATATATAGGAGGGCTACTAATTTCTTGAGTTAATCTTCTACCCAGCCACTTTGCTGATAGCTTATCAGTGGTAGGAATTGTCTTATAGAATTTCTGGTCTCGTTTATGCATACTATTATATCATCTGCAAATAGTTAGGTTTTGACTTCTTCCTTTACAATTTGTATCACCTTGATCTTGCTTAGTTGTTTTATTGTTCTAGTTGGAACTTTAAGAACTATATTGAATAAATGTGTAAACTTGTCTTGTTCTTGACTTTACTGGAATTGCTTTAATTTTTCTCTCCACGTAGTTTGATGTAGGCTATAGGCTTGTTGTTTATTGTCTTAATTATATTTAGGTATGTCTCTTGTGTCCCTGATCACAAAAGTCCCTAAGACTTTTGCCATGATTGGATGTTGGATTTCACCAAAGGCTTTTTCAATATCTAATGAGATGATATACAGTTTCATTTTTCCTTTCAGTTTGTTTATGTGGTGGATTATATTTACAGATTTTTATATGTTGAACCATCCCGGCATCTCTGCAATGAAGCCTACTTGATCATAGTGGATGATCTTTTTGACGTGTTTTTAGATTTGGTTTTCAAGCCTTTAATTGTGTATTTTTGTATAAATGTTCATGGGCAGTATTGATTTGTAATTCTCTTTCTTTGTTGCATCTTTGTGTAGTTTGGTCATTAGGCTGACAGAGTCCATATCAAATGAGATTGGTAATTTTTTTCTGTTTCTATTTTGTGGAATAATTTGAGGAATGTTGGTACTAGATCACTGTTTAAAGGCTGGTAGACTTCTGTGCTGAAACAGTCTGGACCTCTGTTGGCTTTTGTGGTTGTTTGATTTTTTTAGGGGGTGGGGTGTGGCTTGGGAGACTCTGTGGTGAGTGCCTGTGATTTCCACAGGGTTGTTCCTCAATTTGTTTAAATTGTTTATTTGATCTTGATTTAACTCTGGTACGTGGCAATTATTAAGGAATTTTTCCATTTCTTTTTGATTTTCCAATTTTGTACAGGGTTTTTCAAGTATGACCTACTGATTCTTTGTATTTATCTGGTGTCTGTTGTTATAGTTTTCTTTTCTTTTCTGATTTTATCAATTTAGATATGCTTTCTTTTAGATAATTTGGTTAAGGGTTTGCCTATCTTGTCAATTTTCTCAAAAAACTAACTCTTTGTTTCATTTATTTTTTTGCAGCATTCTTTTTGTTTCTATTTTATTAATTTCAGCCCTCAGTTTGATTATTTCCTGCCATCTTCTCCTCTTGGTTGTGTTTCATTTTTTTGTTCTAGTGCTTTCAACTCTGTGTTAAATTGTAAGTAGGATATCTCACTAATTTCTTTATTAAGACACTTATTGATATGGATTTCCTCTAAGTGGTGTTTTCAAGTGTCCCAAAAGTTTGAGTATGCTGTACCTTCATTTTCATTGAATTCTAAGAAGAGTTTACTTCTCCTTGACCCAGTGGTCATTCAGTAAACAATGGTTCAACTTCCATGTCTTTGTAAGCTTTCTGTTGGTACTATTGTTCCTGAAATGCAGCTTTAATCTGTAGTGGTCTGATAAGATACTATGGGCTATTTCAGGGTGCGTGTGTGTGTGTGTGTGTGTGTGTGTGTGTGTGTGAGAGAGAGAGAGAGAGAGAGAGAGAGAGAGAGAGAGAGAGAGAGAGAGAGAGATTCTTTGTGACACTTTGTGACAGAGAATGGGGTCAGTTTGGGTGAAGGTTCTATAAATTGCTGAAACAAGGAACACTATTTTATGTTAGGATAAAATGTTTTGTAGATATGTGCTAGATCCATTTGAGTCATAATATTTGTTAGTTCCAATGTTTATCTGTTTAATTTTTATGTGGACGTACTGTCCTTTGATGAGAGTAGTGGGTTGAAGTCTCCCACTACTAACATGTAGGGTTCAATGTGTGATATAGGATTGTTCCTTTTACACTTACTGTTTTTAATTAATTTTATTTTCCTAAATTTTAGTGTTTTTTTCCTTTACAAATGTAGATATTCATGCATTTGGGGCATATTATTTCAAAATAAATACATTTTCTTGGAGGACTTTTCCTTTAATATGTTCCTATATCTTTTGATTAATTTTGGTTGGAAGTCTAATTTGCAAAATAATAGAAAGGACATACCAGCTTCCTTTTTTTTTTCTTTTGGTGAAAAACTTTTTCAACCCTTTACTCTGAGATGATGTCTATCCTCAATGTCAAGGTGTGTTTTGTGTATGCATTAAATGGATAAATTCTGTTTTTCCATCCATTCTGTATGACTTCACAAAAAATAATCTTTTTTATTAAGAAATGGAGTCCAAATTTTCTAGACAGATACCAGTTACTGAAATTAAATCAGGAAAAAATACACCATCTAAACAACCCCATAACTTCTAAAGAACTAGAAGCACTTACTAAAAGTCTCCCAACCAAAAAGAGCCCAGAACCCTATGGGTTTACTGTAGAATTCTATCAGACCTTCATAGAAGACCGCCTACCAAGACTATCTAAACTCTTCCACAAAATTGAAACAGACAGAGCACTACCAAATTCCTTCTATAAAGCCATACTTACTCTTATACTGAAACCACACAAAGACCCAACAAAGAAAGGGAATTTCAGACCAATTTCCTTTACGAATATTGCCGCAAAAATACTCAATAAAATCCTTGCAAACCGAATCCAAGAACACATCAAACGATTATCCATCATGATCAAGTAGGCTTCATCCCAGGGATGCAGGGATGGTTTAATATATAGAAATCTATCAATATAATCCACTACATAAACAAACTCAAAGATAAGAACCATATGACCATTTCATTAGATGCTCAGAAAGCATTTGACAAAATTCAAAACCCCTTCATGATAAAAGTCCTGGAAAGATCAGGAATTCAAGACCCATACCTAAACATAGTAAAAGCAATATACAGTAAACAAGTAGCTAACATCAAACTAAATTCAGAGAAACTTGAAGCAATCCCACTAAAATCAGGGACTAGACAAGGCTGCCCACTCTCTCCCTACTTATTCAATAAAGTACTCGAAGTTCTAGCCAGAGCAGTCAGATAATGAAAGGAGGTCAAAAGGATACAAATTGGAAATGAAGAAATCAAAATATCACTATTTGCAGATGATATGATAGTGTACTTAAGTGACCCCAAACATTCCACCAGAGAACTATTTAACCTTATAAACAAATTCAGCAATGTGTCCAAGAACAAAATTAACTCAAACAAATCAGTAGTCTTCCTCTACTCAAAGGATAAACAAGTTGAGAAAGAAATTAGGGAAATGACACCCTTCACAATAGTCCAAAATACTATAAAAATATCTTAGAGAGACTTTTACCAAGCAAGTGAAAGATCTTTATGACAAGAACTTCAAGTCTCTGAAGGAATTAGGGAAATGACACCCTTCACAATAGTCCAAAATACTATAAAAATATCTTAGAGAGACTTTTACCAAGCAAGTGAAAGATCTTTATGACAAGAACTTCAAGTCTCTGAAGGAAGAAATTGAGGAAGATCTGAGAAGATAGATCTTCCATGTTCATGGATTGGCAGGATTAATATAGTAAAGATGTCCGTTTTGCCCAAAGCAATCTACAGATTCAATGCAAGCCCCATTGAAATTCCTACTCAATTCTTTATAGAGATAGAAAGACCAATTTGCAAATTCATTTGGAATAATGAAAAACCTAGGTTAGCAAAAATTATACTCAACAATTAAAGATCTTCTGGGGGAATCACCATCCCTGACTTCAAACAGTGTTACAGAGCAATAGTCATAAAATCTGTATGGTATTGATACAGAGACAGGCAGATAGATCAGTGGAACAGAATTGAAGACCCAGAAATGAACACACACAGCTATGGTCACTTGATCTTTGACGAAGGAGCTAAAACCATCCAATGGAAGAAAGATAACATTTTCAACAAAAGGTGCTGGTTCAACTGGAGGTCAGTGTGTAGAAGAATGCAAATCAATCTTTTCTTATGACCCTGTACAAAGCTTAAGTCCTAGTGGATTAAGGACCTCCACATCAAACCAGATACACTCAAACTAATAGAAGAAAAAGTGGGGAAGAGTCTCAAATACATGGCCATTGGGGAAGATTGCCTGAACAAAACACCAATAGCTTATACTCTAAGATCAAGTATTGGCAAATGGGACCTCATAAAACTGCAGAGCTTCTATAAGGCAAAAGACATTGTCATTAGGACAAAACAGCAACCAACAGATTGAGAAAAAATGTTTACCCATCCTACATCTGATAGAGGGCTAATATCCAAAATATACCTAGAACTTAAGAAGTAATACTCCATAGAGAGCCAAATAACCCTATGAAAATAATGGGGAACAGAGCTCAACAAAACTTTCTCAGCTGAGGACTATCGAATGAACAAAAAGCACCTAAAGATGTATTCAACATCCTTAGTCATCAGGGAAATGCACATCAAATCAACCCTGAGATTCCACCTCACAACAGTCAGAATGGCTAAGATTAAATACTCAAATGACAGCAGATGCTGGCGAGGATGTGGAGAAAGAGGAACACTACTCCACTGTTGGTGGGGTTGCAAACTAGTAATCAGTCTGGAATCAGTGGAAATCAGTCTGGAGGTCCTCAGAAAATTGGATATTCCACTACCTAAGTGCCCTGCTATACCTTTCCTGGGCATATACCCAAAAGATGCCCCAACACACAGCAAAGACACATGCTCCACTATATTCACAGCAGCCTTACTTATAATAGTCAGAAGCTGGAAAGAACCCAAATGCCCTTCAACAGAGGAGTGGATTCAAAAAATTTGGGACATCTAAAATAATGACTTCATGAAATTCATAGGCAAATGGAAAGAACTAGAAAATATTTTCCTGAGTGAGGTAACCCAATCACAGGAAAACATATTTTGTATGCACTCACTGATAAGTGGATATTAGTCCAAAGTTTGAACTACCCAAGATGCAATTCACAGACCACAGGAAGCTCAAAAAGAAGAATGACCAAAATCCGGAGGCTCCCACTCTTTCTTAAATGGGGAAAAATATCCATAGGAGGGGATATGGAAGCAAAGTTTAGAGCAGCGACTCAAGGAATGGGCATTCAGAGCCTGCCCCACATGTGGCTCGTATATGTATATGTATATGTATATGTATATGTATATGTATATGTATATGTATATGTATATGTATATGTATATGTATATGTATATGTATATGTATATGTATATGTATATGTATATGTATATGTATATGTATATGTATATGTATATGTATATGTATATGTATATGTATATGTATATGTATATGTATATGTATATGTATATGTATATGTATATGTATATGTATATGTATATGTATATGTATACAGTCACCAAAACCAGATAAGATTGATAAAGCTAAAAACTGCATGCTGAAAGGAACCGGATACAGATCTTTCCTGAGAGACACATTCAGAGCATGTCTAATACAGAGTACAATGCTAGCAGCAAACCACTCAACTGAGAACTGGACCCCCTTGGGGGCAATTAGAGGAAGGATTGAAAGAGTAGAAGGAGCTTGAAGCCCCATAAGAACAACAATGCCAACCAAGAGCTTCCAGGGACTAAACCACTATCAAAAGACTATACATGGACTCATCCAGGGCTCCAACTGCATATGTAGCAGAGAATAGCCTTGTTCGGGCACCAGTGGAAGGGGAAGGCCTTGGTCCTGCCAAGGTTGCACCCCAAATTCAAGGGAATATGATGGGGGCAGTAAGGGGGATGGATAGGCATAATACCCGTACAGGGTATGGGTAGGGTATCAGGACTTATGGACAGGAAACCCAGAAATTTGAACGTTTGAAATGTAAGTAAGGGAATATATCTAATAAAAATATTAAATAAACAAACAAAAAAGATATGGAGTCCATTGATATTGAAAGATATTAAAGAGTTATTAATGTTAATTCCTGTTATTTTGTGGTGGTAGTGGTAATGTGTGCTTTTAATTTTGCTCATTTGAAATTATTTATTTTCTATGGTTTCATTGGTGTAGCTATCATTTTTGTTTTGGAGTTTTCCTTCTAGCACATTTTGTATGGCTGAATTCGTAGGATAACACTGCTTAAATTTGAACATGTCGTGGAATATCTTGCCTTCTCCATATATGATGATTGAAATTTTTGCTAGTTGTAATAGTCTGGACTGGTATCTATGGTCTCTTAGAGTTTAAAGACATCTGCCTCGGCCCTTCCAGGATTTAGTGTTTCCATTGAGTAGTTGGATGTGATTCTAATGGGTCTTCCTTTATATGCTACTTGACTTTTTTCCTTGATGTGTTTGATATATTTTCTTTTTTCTGTAAGTTTAGTGTTTTGAATATCATGTGGTATACAGACTTTCTTTTGTAGTCCAATCAACTTGGTCTTTCTGTAATCTTCTTGTACCTTTTACAGGCATCTTCCTTTTAAGCTCTAACATTTTTTCTTCTATAATTTTGTCAAAAATCTTTTTCCTGAACATTTAAGCTGGGAATCTTTTTTTTATTCCATTCCTATTATTTTTAAGTTTGGTCTTTTCATACTATCCCAGATTACCTGAAGATTATATGTCAGAAATGTTTAACATTTTTGACAGTTGTATCAATTTTTCTATCATATGTTCTATACCTGAGATTATTTCTTTCATCTCTTTTATTGTGTTGGTAATCCTTGCATCTTTAGTTCCTGTTTGCTTGTCTGGGTTTTTTAATCTCCGGGATTCCCAAAGTTTATGTTTCATTTATAGCTTTTATTTCTATTTTCAGATTTTGATAAGTTTTGATCATATTCTTCACTTGCTTTTTGTGATTTCTTTGATTTTTTTAAGGGATTTGTTCATTTCCACTTCAAAGAATTCATCATCTTTATAAAATTAAGTTAATTTTCTTGTGCTTCTTCTATGTTGGACTATCCCGTGTTTGCTATAGTAAAATAGCTGGACTTTGGTGGTGACATATTGTCCTGGTGTTGCTACCTATGTTCCTGTTCTATCCCCTAGTCATCTGGGTTCAAGGTTATTACAGGTTTAGATGCTGATTTCTGACTACATTTGTTGTATGATTTTTCTTTTTATTATTTTCACCTTGCTATCTGTTTCCTCTCTGGTCTTCTGAACTGAAGAGCCTGTGGTTCTGGTGACCAGTATGTCTTCATTTAGTTCCAGTATTATGTCTGCACTGATGATTTGCTGGCCTGTGAGATGGCTGGAGGTTTGTGGTACTCATGTTGCATCTGGAGTTTTAGGATTCTATGAATTGGCATGCCCTCAGAGACATTGTGGTCTCTGGGGTTCTACTATCTGGGCTTCATAGAGTCCTTAGTATAGGTGTAGCCTACAGTGGAGCGGGATTCTTGCCAAGGTTATGGAGCACAGGAGAGAAGCTGTTGGAACTGGTGGGAAGAATTTAAGATGTGTTAGTGGGCACTGAGGTTTGTACTACTTGAGGTTTCTAGTACCAGCATATCCGCTGGTGGAATGACAGTCTTCTGGTGGGATTATGGTCTGTGGTTTACCAAACATATTTTTATACAAGCAAGGACTTCATATTAAAACTTTGCAAACAAGTCAGTTCACTGTTACCACAATAGCATCCCATGTCAGTTATCAATCTTTCAAGTGTGCAAAATATCATTTCCCAGCCAAAACAATTTGCCATGAGAGACAATCATTACTGAGTAGATGAAATATCAATGATATATGTATGGATTAGAGAGTATTAATGCCATGAAATTTCCAAATGACAGCAGTCTAATGTTAATAAAGATAAGGAAAGATATGGCCATTAATCTTACAATGCCATGTGAATATTAAAACAAAATGATATCAGTGTGAAAGAAGGTAGAAAAAGATGATCCCATCCAGAAATCATTCCATAATATGAATGTTGAAGAAACAAAGTAATATGCTTGGATTTTTTTCTTTCCTATATTTCCTAATCCAGATTTATATTTTTGAAAACAATATCTACTATCAACCTGATATCAAGAGCAGTTCTTTACGACTGACATCTTCAGGAAAAGAAGGGATTGTTTTTAATGGGATTGCTGATTGGTTATATGAAGGTGAGTTGCAAAATTATAATTTCTAAAGGGCAAAATGGCATATTTGTGTATAAAACCTTCAAGAAAATCTGTGCATTCTAGATGCCCATTGCCTCCCTTGTTCTCCATATTTCTGTCTAAGAGTGGCATGCTGTCTTATTGCATGGGCTCACATGCTGCCTGGCTGTGGTTTCTATCTTCATATATATTACACCTATGTTTTATAGTGAGTTGATATGTGAGGATACCAGAGTTAACTTCCCAGAACTGATATTATATGATTCACAACTGTCTGTAACTCCAGCTCCAAAAGCTCCATTTTCATGGGTATCTAAGTGTATATGCACATGCACATCATTATATTTGGATGTTTTGTTGTTGTTATTTATTCATTTATTTATTTATTTATTTAACCCTGGCTCTTCTGGAACTCACTCTGTAGACCAGGCTGTCCGTGCACTCATATGCCTTTATCTCCTGAGAGCTGGAATTAAAGATGTTTGCCACTACCATCCAGCTTCACATTATTAAAAAAAAATAAAGACCTAAAGAGATGATTCATCACTTAACTGCAATAAATACTGTCATAAGGGTCATGTTTAGGTTCTAACCTACCTGTGCTTTGCAATTGTCTTTAATTCACATTCTAGAATATCTAATGCTATTGTCCAGAACCAATGAGTTCCTAAACTCATGTAAGTGCACACTACATACATAAAAGTAAAAGTTAAATAAGTAAATTTTAAATATAGTATAATTAATTTCAAAAGCATACACAAAAGACCTTTGATTTTAGTTCTTCTCATCAGGGACACGATTTCATGTTTGAAACATAGAAACAACAACTGGATATAATTTATGATTTAAATTTGATACCATTAAATCTAATTTTGTTAACAGTTGAGAGTGTCCAAGCAAATTAAGTGATGAAAATCTTTGTCCAGTTTTGACCATGGAGTAATCATTGACTACCTGTGTTATCAGAATGAGCAAGTAGGCCTGTCTTTAACATCTAGGCTTACTGTTCAACCAAGTGTGGTAAAATATCTCAATATTTAAATTGAGTCAGTATACTTGATTGCAAATTACACAGGGGGAATAATTGAGAAAATCAATTTCATATCTCAAATTTACAAATATAAATATTCTACTCTTCATTTGATCATTTTTCACTTAGAGAATACTTTATTATTTTCTGTAATCAAACTCATGTAGGTAATCTCAGATATATAATTCATTGTGTTACCTCTGTATAAAATGCAAGATTCTTTTTCTTTTTTCTTTTCTTTTTTTCGGAGCTGGGGACCGAACCCAGGGCCTTGCGCTTGCTAGGCAAACGCTCTACCACTGAGCTAAATACCCAGCCCCCAAATGCAAGATTCTTAACAGATCTAATCCAATATTGCTGCTAACTCCTGTACATAGCTACCTCAATATGAGAAAATGGAACATAATTTTCCAAAGTTGACAGTGCATCTAAAGACACTAAATGTTCTAATTATATACATTACCAATAGTTTACATTCTCACATTTATATAAAAGACCTGTAGTAATGTTATGTTAAATATTATTAGTTATATATTTTCAGTAATTTAAATTTGCAGTGATGGTGCATTTTCTTTAAGAATAAAAGTAAGTTTAAAGAAAAATTGCAGTGGGCTGGCAAGATGGCTCAGTGGTTAAGAGCACCCGACTACTCTTCCAGAGGTCCTGAGTTCAATTCCCAGCAACCACATGGTGGCTCACAACCATCTGTAAAGAGATCAGATGCCCTCTTCTGGTGTATCTGAAGACAGCTACAGTGTACTTATATATAATAAATGAATAAATCTTAAAAAAAAAAGAAAAATCTCAGTAAACATCAATGTTCAGTCATTATGTTTTAAATTTTAATATGTATTTGTGTTTGTGTGGATGAAGTAGTGTATGCATTGTATGTACATGATATAGCATGTAAGAAGAAGTCAAATGGCACTTGCTAGATAGAGTTCTGTTTTTCTATATTATGGAGTTCATGGATGGAACTAAGGTGACCAGACTTGGTGGTAAACACTTTTACCCACTGTGCTTTCACTTTTTATCCAGATACCACTGTTTAAATTACCTTCTCTATACTCAAATGAATTTAAAAAAAAGTCCAAAGTAAGATAAGAGTATACCAAGTAGCCTTGATAAAGCAGGTGCTTCTATGTATCACAAAACTCAGGATGGTTTGTTATTCCAGCAATGTGATAACATGTTTGTGATACTATTACTTCTCACATAAAGGAAAATTAATCAAATATGAACACATTCATGCATCACCTCACTCAATGATCATTCTGTTAGCCAAGTGGATTCTAGTAGTGTAATACCACCATCATGTGCAAGGGACCATGTGGCCTTGACATCTCACATTCAGTAAAAGATGTTAATAGGTTGAGCTGTTTTACTGAGCCATAGTCTTTCAAGTTTAGATGTGTATGTAATCTAGTCCAGGTCTTGATGTTTGTGTGTACATGTGTATACACACATATACATATATATGCACACTTGCACACACACTATATGCATATATATATGCATACAGATACATATACATCACATACACATATACATATAAATACATGCACACTCACATATATCTTGAGTAGTGAGAACTGTTGAATGGTAGTATCTGCAATAGTTACAGCATGAAAGAATAAAGCAAACTTCAGAGAAACACAATGTAAGAAGAGTTCTCTGATGGGAGTGCTGGAAATTGACCCCTACTCTCCTGGATAAATTACTAGAGATGCTGAGGACAGCACTGACTGACAAAGCAGGTTTATAACAAACCTGGCTACTTCAGGTCTCCTAGAAGACAAGAATATAGGGCTATTGTTGATCAGAGAAGCAGAGCATCTCTGGTAAGCCTCATGTGTCCCAAAGATCCTCAATAATATAAGGGACTGAAAGATGAAGGAACCAAAACAGATCATGAATCTTAGTGGATGTAGGTTTGTAAAGAACTTGTGAGTATTGACCCACTCTAGGGATTTGCAAAGCATTTTTCCAAATTGGAAGGCACCTGAGTAGATATTGAAAGATTAAAATGCATTGGTGCTCAGAGATGGCTCAGAGATGGCTCAGAAGATAAGACAAGAATGAGGACCTGATTTAGAATCTTCCAGTCCATGAATACATGTAAAACTGGGTATGGCATCACACATTTGTAATGCTCCTAACAGAAAAGGTAAGAAGAGGCAAACAAATTTCTGGAAATTGATGAGCCAGTTTTTCTGCAGTTCATTGGTATGGACAAGTAAAACCTGTTTCAAAAAAAGATAGATGAGGTCAGACAACTGAATTCCACGATTACATGCATGGCACTTACATGTGGCATGCATACACACACACCTACACACACACACACACACACACACACATACACACACACATACACACACACCTACACACACACACAAACACACATACACACACACACACACACACACACACACAATACACAATTGCCCATTAGAATAAAAGTGTTATCCCAAAACTATTTTGCAAAGATACAGAAGGTTTGAAAACTTGTTTGTACCTGGAGAATTTAAATTGAATTGACAGCAATGGTGTATAGAAATGAGACAGAAAAAGGACAGCAAGAACCAAGATCGGAAGTGACCTGGAACAGTGAACTAAGGCACTGGTCATTTTGTTACTTGGAAATTTAGAGAAGCTGAACAAATAGGAAGTGAAAAAAATTAGCTCTTCTACAGAGATTGGTCATTTGGGTGATGGTGTTGAGTGGGGATCAGATCATGAACAGAGCTTTCAAACAGCTATTTGACAAGGTATTTTTAGTGTTCAATCAAGAGATAATGAGTCATAAAACTGGAGCTAAAGCAGTTAGTCTGAGGAGAGATTCTAAAGTTGATGAGGCAGTAGCATAGTTAGGTCTTAGTGGCTAAGCAAATAGGGTGCATGAGTAAAGGTGAAGAAAGATTCTACTGCTTTGGGTTTAGGTCACTAGTGAATAGTGGTGGCTAACAGTGAGTAGAGACAAATAGCAACAATCTCATGTAATAGAAGGCTTGGCATGAGTGTAGACATTTCACAGTCTGTTGGTGTCCTATAATGGGTGACATCTTGCAATATTTTTAAGCCAACAAGGTAAATACTTAATGTTGCTTATGTAGATTTCTCTGCCTTAAACACAGATTGAAAGGACTGAGATAGCAGCCTTCTTGGAAACACTGCATAGATGTTGTAGCCATTCCATTTTGGAAAATTTTTTAAAAAGCATTATTTTTAGGAGATTTATTTACTTACTTATCTATTTATTTGGTGTGTGTGTGAGAGAGAGAGAGAGTGAGAGTGTGTGTGTATGAGTGTGTGTATGAGTGTGTGTATGAGTGTATCTGAAAGAGTACAATTGGTATGAGTTGTTTCCCTCTGTCTACCATGTAGGCTCTCAAGATTAAACTCAGTTCATTAGTTTTGATAAGTACTTTTACTTGCAGAGACATCTCACAAGCCCCAATGTCTTTTTCTTAATGTGATAACGCAACTCTATGGCTAGGGGTGAGATTCTCGTGCTACAATACTTACCTACCACTCAAAAACTCTTGGACTGTTCCCCAGCACCTCTTATATAAAGCCTGCTGGTGTTTGGCTATAATCCCAATGTCGTAGAGGTAGAGAAAGAAAGATGAGGAATTCATGGACATCCTCAGCTACAAAATGAGTTCAAGGCCATTTACAAATATATAAAATATGTACAGGTCATAATAAAATCCGTATGTTATATGTAATTAATATATAAAATACAGATTAATAAGTAGAAAACTATATACACACATATATAAGCAAATACACTAAAAACAAAACAATAAATTAAAAATCAATGTAGACATAAAAAGTAATATTGAATATAAATAATATAAACATAAATGGTATAAATTGACATAATATAAATATATTGTTAACATTATACATAATTAATAAACAGGTGAATAACATAAATTCAGATTGAACATTGACAGAGTAGAGGACTCTGAGGATGTTGCAAGGAAACAGGTTACAGATATCTTTCTGATGCCACTTCTGATTACTTTGCAGAAGGGAATCTATACAATGACACACTTTGCCATTCTGGTTAAATTTTGTCCCTCTGGCTCCTGCATCATTATATTTCATTGGGGATTGCTTTACCCATAGGCTCTGAATGCTATTGTTCATGAGTTACCCAGTTCTTCCTCCAAGAATCCTATCATTCCTTTCAAAGGATTGTCAGTGTAGATTCAGGAACTGTTTATTTCCTCCCATCAGTACTTAACAATCAGTACTTCCCATAGACATTCTGTTTCCCCAAAGTACCATTAGTTCCTACATTCCAACCTTCTTCTTTCCTTCAAAACACCAACTGTGAGTCAGTAACACACTTCTGCACACTGTGTGTGTGTGTGTGTGTGTGTGTATATGATCAGTAAATAATGCTTTCTGTGTTTGAAATGTTTACAATGAGGTGAACTGACCTACTATGAACAATTACTACTTAACCAACCCTTCTACTCATGGTAGTCGGAAGCATGTGCAAAAGTTGGATCAGCTTATTGAACAAGTTTTGAAGCAAAGCACAGTTTCGTGGCATGTAAGAGTTCTAGGCATTCCACAGATGAAACAATGGGACATCAAGAAGAAAGAAAAACATATTATAAAATTGCCTTTTCTACACGCTGTTGTATCTGTTTCATTAGAACAATACAAAGTGTTTTTGTGTTGTTGCTACATTTTTATGTTTTCTTTGTAATGTATTACTTATCAGTTTATCGATTACTGAGCATTTGCTTACTGCCACTGAAACTAGAAATAGAAAACAAGACAAAGTAAACATTCAGAGAGAGAAGCATGAAAGACAAAGAGAGACGGGATTCCATATGGAGTGGGTTCTCTACAGGCTATGAAACGACTGCTGGATTCACTAATGTACCACTGGAGGTTTAGACCAAAATAGGACTGCAAAAGATGGGAATGAATGAAGGAATTAGGAATGGGGGTAAGTTAGTCAATTTCCACATGAATATTGACAAGTAGGGCAGACCAACAACAGGAATTGCTTTGGTGTCTTCAGGAAATCCTGTCTTTCTAAAGTTATCAGAGGTGGACAGAAACCAGCAGGCTTTTCAGAAGAAGCTGTTAATCTGAATACAGTAATTCTATCTTATTTAGATTTTGATAAAGTATGTTTTTGGATGTGTATTCTTGGATGTCTGTGACAAAAAAAAATACATGTGGTACAATCTCCATCTGCTCTAGAGTAAAATTCCTTAAGTCAGAGAAGTAAAATTTTTAGAAAAGAGCCCAAACTACACTAAGTTAGCATGCAGTGTCATTTGTTTAAAAATGTTTGTAAACAATATAATTAACATAGAGACACAATCCTTAAATAAATGACCCCAGATGCAATTAAAAATGGTGCCTTTTTCAGAATTACTATTGAGAAAATTGCATTAAAGATGCTCTTACTTATCCATTTCTTATTGCAGATGTTGGTTTTTCCTTTTCATCCTCCTTGATTGAGACAGGGTCTTTTGCTGTTCTCTAGTTCTGCATGTACCAGGAACAGCAAACCATAAGAGTCCAGGGATATTCTCTTCTCCCTGATCTCTCTATAAGAAATCGCAAGGTTACTAGTGTCAGGACAAAAGTGTCTGAAATTTAACTTGGTCCCTGGGGAAGTAAACTCAAGTCCTGAAAGTTGCATCAGATGCATTTTATTTACTGAGGTGCCAAGTTATTTTGTTTTTGTATTTTCTTTCTTTCCTTATTTACCAGCACTATGGGACAAATACATATTTGCTAAGCAACTGTTGCTGTTTTTTTTTCTCTCATAGTAACAATATACTTGATTTGGGGAAGATAAGTTATATCATTAATTCAAGCTAAATGACTATACTTTCTGTTGGGTTTCCGAGTTTTCTTTTCCTTTGTTTTTCCATTACAATGAGCACATAGTGATTACAGGAGAAATTTCAGTATCTAATTAAGAGGAATGGGCTCGTTAATATGTTGCAATTGGAGTCATTATTCCTTCAGGCAATAAAACTTTATAATTAGGAGAACAGTAAGCACGCTATCCCATGTGGTATCCCAGTAACAGGACATTACCTTTTCCACTTTTTGTTTATCTTGTTTTTAATGCTGTTAAAAAAAACTCCAAAATTTCTATAGACAAATGATCCCATGTACCATTCCGGTAGACAAATGATCCTGTGTACCATTCCGGAAACTTAAAGACCACCAGATTCCTACAGTAAATGACCATATGGCCCTTCTTTTGTCACAAATGTATGTTTGTTTAGAGCCTTTGCAGAATAGATATTATGACAGTGACAGAAGATTTCATATATAAGATTTCATGGAGCTCTTTCTACAGGCATATACACAGCAAATGCTGTCACTTCCAGAACATGTGCTTTTCTGTCACACAGATGCCATTTCAGTGAATGTAAGGATCCTATGCAATATGTGTGTGTGTATATATATATATATATATTAGAAATATATATGTATATATATTAGAAATATATATTCTATTTTATACTGTGATTTTGCTGAATATATTCAGTAGAATACACAGTAATCAGTTTATAATGGGAAGTTCTGCTTACATTTTCATTTGATAATCCATTGTCAAGGTACTTGTTTAATAGTCAAACATTACTGGGCTTTCCTTGGACCTTGCCTCTCTTTTCCCTACTGCACAAGGGAAGGACTATTCCAATGATGCTCTAGAGCCCAATGTTCTGCATGTGTGGTCACATCTAGAGCTTCTCTTTTTTTCCTATGACATTTCTCTTGGTTTTGAGACCTAGAGACCTATGACAGCCTAGACCTACATCTACCCTGTTTTACAATCTTTATGATCACTATTATTTTTGTCACAACCATGTGACACAAGTATTTGTTCTTCAATAAACTTCCACCTCTACCTTCATAGCACTCTAAGACACCATCAATGACAGTCGACTCACAACTATATCTCTTTCTATACATCACCATATTTTATTTCCTTCTTGGAAAAAATACTAACACACACACACACACACACACACACACACACACACACACACAAAAACACTACCACCAACAACAACAACCAAAGCAGCACCTATTCTCGAAAAACTAGTTTTGAATGCATATTTTCTGAATCTCTTTTCTAGTATTAATTACTGTTCTAGAATCCCCAAATAAAAGACTTGGCTTATTTTGTAAAATTAATTGAAGAAGCTTCATCTATAAAAAGAGTATTTATGATGGCGAGGACATGGGGCACAACAGAGGAACCTACTATAATATAAACAAAAAGCAGCCACTCTGAGCACGTCAATGATGTTCCCAGACACAGAGTCATGTAGTCTAGACACATGGGCAGTAATGACCACAATATTTAAAGTTCAGACCCAGCCCGAGGTGATGCTGAAGGATGAAGCTGTGAAAATAAATAACCTGGATTTATTAATTCTTTCTAATTATCAGTGTAACTGCTGTAATGACCTCACACTACAAGATTCAGAGGACAAAGCATAGAAACTTTTGATGTGTTTTCTACAAATTAAATTTCTGATGAACATGGTTGACCTTATACTATATGTAAAAATGTTTTTCTATGTATTTTATTCTCTTTCCTTAAAGCTAAAATGTGTGACAATTATAGTAAGCAGTCAGCTTGTCTGATGAGAGAATGGAAAGAAGAGTTGCATGCAAATTTGTGTGAATGGCATCATGAGTGGTCATGGTTTTAGCTCTACTTCCCTCATTACTAATTATCCTATTCTTTTCTTTCAAATGATACATTTGTGTGTTGCATCCATGCTACCTCACCCCTTCACACTTTGATGTCCCATTCTATTCTTCCTCTCTTTCTGCTTCTTCTGGAATTCAAATACCAATTTAAAAATATAGACTGCTCAGAGAAGTGAATAAAATATAGCATGCTATCTAGACAATATTCATGCACAATGAGGATTTCAAGGACAGATGTTTGTGGGTCACTGAGCCCACATCTCTACAGTCGATCTCAAATAACACTCATTTATTCTAGAGGAACTTCTGCATTCTCACATTGCTCACTGGTGGTCACCCGATGGAGAGAGACTTGCCTTCCTGATGATAAATGACTCCTTGGTGCCTAACATGGTTATACCTCGGTTTACTGGAGCACTGTACCCCAAAGCAAAGCAGTACCCATACCCCAAGGTAAGCAATGAGAAAAAGCTGTTTGTTCTTTCTCTCTGCATTGGTGGCTTGATGGACATCATGCTTAATTAAAAAAAAGTGCTTCTGAGAGGGAAGTTTCCTATCTGCAAACAAAACCATCAATTCTAAGCTTGTCAGTTGAAATCAAGAGAGAGTGTCAGTCGAAAAAGGTACAAGTGGAGCTAGAGATATTGCTCAAACAATAAATTACATGCTGTTCAAACAGAAGATTTGAAGTTGATCCTCTAGAATTAAAAAGCAAGGCTTCACAGTGCTTACTTGTAACCCTGGTGCTGGAAAGGTGGATAAGGGTGACACCCTGGGGATCACTGGCCAGATAGATTAAATATCATGGTGAGCTCCAGGCAAATGAGAAACCCTATCTCAAAAAATTAATGTGAAGAGCACCAGAGAAATTACTATAAGGGTTGCCTCTGGCCTCTATACAAATGTATACATATACTCATGCAACCACATACAACTGCATACAAGAACACACACAAATACACACACACACACACACACACACATACACACACACACAGAGAGAGAGAGAGAGAGAGAGATTGTACATAGGATGAAAGGCATGAGACATATTGTTGCACTTCTACCCATCCGATGCTCATTCTTGATTTTTTTTCTTACCTATTCAGTTGAAAGGGGGATGAGAAGAGATAAAAGACAAACTTGAGGTGAGAGCAAAGCCTTCTCCAAAGTACATCCTTGGGGTTGAGAATAGACATTATATGATGAAGAAATGCTATAGCTAAATAAGTTAGGAGTTCTTAGCTTGAAACACATTTTTAGTTTATTTCAGATTACTTACTAGGGCACTTAATGTACTATAAGTTACTATGTATTTTAATTCTCTCATAAAAATTGACTGAGCATAAAGAATCTCCAGTCCAGAATAGATGAATCATAAAGGGCCCCAGTAAAGAACAGAATAAGCATAAAGAATTTACTAATAAGTGTATTGATAGCAGCATTATTTTGACAGAACCTGACATGGGTATGTTTTATGGAATGCTCTTGTTGAGTCCTACGCAGTAGTACATAAGTTAGATAAAAAGGTTTTATAGGGTAAGAAGAACATGGAAATCTTGCCTAATTGGCAAAATTATTTTCAAGTGCGGAATGAGGCCTCCAGGACAAGGACATAAATATAGATGAAAGTATTTGGATTTCTGCAAAGGCTCTCCTTAATGCTTCAAGTTTTACTTGATAGTGGTGCTGTGGTAGTGGTGTTGATAGAAGTGGTGTTGGTAGTGGAGGTGGTCATGGTGGTGGGGGAGGTGGTGGTGGTGGTGGAGAAGGTGGTGATGGTGAAGGTGGGGGTGTGACTGCTGTGGATGGCATGCATATTACATACATGAATGAGCAAAGATTTGTCTGGAGCTCAGAGGTAAAATCTTAAAATCTTCTTCAGTTATTATTCACCTCATTTTTTGAGACAGAGTTTCTCAATGAACATGGACCTTAACAAATTAGCTGGGCTGGCTGGCAAACAGACTCTAGGAAAGCTATTGTGTCACACTTTTCAGATACTGCTAGATACCATGGCTATGACCAAGTTTTCTTTTAATGTGGGATTCAAACTTAGGTTCCCAAGCTTTCACTACAGACATTTTTCTGATTTAATCATCTTAGGCCTGTAGAGAGAAATCTTGTTTGTTTTATAGATGAATCATGTATCAGTTGAAAAGCCCTTGGCCTATTGCTTAGGCAGGAAAGAGAAGTGGGACATCAAATTTAATTTAAATAAAGAAATTACAATAATGTCAATTGTTTAGTTGTTCAGAATGTCATAGATATATGATATAGTTTGATCATTTCTACCCCCTACCACCAACTACAAAATCTAGAGGACCCTATTCCAACAATTACCCTATACAACTTTGTATTTTCTCCAGATATTTAATCCATTAGGGTTAACTAGTGCTGTCCATATGTTCATGGGTGTGAGCCTATCCACTGGAGATTGAAAAACCTGACATGACTGTAGGACTGAAGAAATAAAGATTCTACTTCCCCAATACCATCATCTGCCAATTGCTCCTTTACCCTGGGTGAGGCTGTAGGTCCCACCCCATCCATGCTGTTGTGTTGATTGACCTGTTCTGGTCTTCTGAAGTCAAACTCTTTCATAAAACAAAATAGGGAACTATTGGTGAAACCCCTTATACATTGATCTTGCAAAGAGATCTTCTAAAAGTCTGTTTTTACAGTTTAGGTCTTAATTATACACTTAGGTCCTAATTATAGAGAGCCCAAAACCCCTATTTTCACATTTTTGTGGTGGGTAATGTATACCACAGCACACATTTGAAAGCCAGGAGACAAGTTATAGGAGAAGTCTGTTATATCTTTCCAACATGTAGGTCCCAAAGATCAAACTCTGATCAGCATGGGGAGGTGACAAGCCTTTTTCCTCATCATAACATCTCCCTGACCTCCAAGAAGTTGACTCTGAGCCACTGAATTGGAGAAATATGTTTTGTCTCTATCATGTACAAAAAGCTTTGTGAACCTTGAACTTGTACAATACCCAGGAAAATGCCATCACACTTGTTCCACCAGTTTGCTGTGGAAACACAGCAATGCTGGGATGACTTGGCAGTCACTTACCAGGCTCTTTTCCTAAATACCACACTCAGACAATCTAGGGAGAAAAGAAGGAAAGGCGTGATGTGGAGAGCCTTGGAGATATTCTCTGGATAGATAGGCACTGAATCAGTGATATTCAGAAAATGGCAGTGAGTTCCTACCAAAAAAGACTCCTATTCACAGGAGTCCTTTCTGTGTGATAAATATTTTCATCATATACAAGAAAAAAATGACATTACCACAGTTATAAGTTCAGCCAGGTTTTTAAGGGTAAGGGTTTGAGCCTGTAAACTGTATACCAGTCCTTTTACACATTAGATAAACTGAGCATTTTTTTTTCTGTTTAATTCTTTCCCTGCTGAATTTAACAGTGAGGAAATCTAGTCTAGTGGTTACAGAAAATGTGGAAAGCTAGTGTTGTAAAAAGCATATCTAGCTGTTTAGTATAAAATGGAGTCAGATCAGCCCTGTGGAATAGATAAAAGTCATTTCTCAAGAGTTGGAATGGTGTATGATTTTCATTTTTTAAATAATTTCCTTAGCTGTGCCTTCTAATTATGGCCCCTGCCCCAGCAGTCTCAGTCTCACCATGTAAAAAACTGAGACACAAAAATGGAAAAATATAAATGTTTGAGAAAATTAAAATATGTTACCAGAAACTCAGATACAAAATGATTATAGATTATCATTTAATAAATTGTGGTTCATTAGTTATGATACTGTGTATCTATTAATTAAGTCAAAGATACTAGCAAAAATAATCCTTTGTTTTGAAGGGAGGCTACAACTTTCTTTCATTTAATTTTCATTGCATTCACTTATTTTGTAGAGATGGATAAGTAGAGATAGTAAAGGTTAAGCAATTTTTCTAAAGGCACAGCTATGATGTAAGCAGATGGCTGAGCAGTTAAGAGCACTTGCTACTCTTACAGGGGACTGAGATTCTGTTCTTGGCACCCAGATTGGATACCTAGCAACTGCCTGTAAATTCAGCTCTAGGGAATCTTATGTCATCTTCTGGACTTTGCAGATACCTACATGAATGTGCATATGTACAAAGCTATATACATAATTTTTAAAATACATCTTTTTGATAAGTCACAGCTATTTCAGGACAGGAAAATAATTTAAATAATACTCCTAGAGATCACCTTTTATTTTTATAGAAACTCAGACAAGCCTATCTTTCCTAGATACTGATATGTGTTTATTTTCACCACTTACAGATAAGATACTCAGCTATATACAGACAACAGAGGGTATTATTATATTAACACAGCAGCATAGCATAAAAAAGTTACAGATTAGGCACTGATTGTCAATGAAAATATTATTATTAAAGCCTGAAGCTAAAGAGATAGCTCATAGTTTGCTCCTCATGCATCAGGATCTGAATACTTTGAGAATCATTGTATTACCCAGTAAAAGAATCCTGGTTTTGTGTTCTCAAGATTGTGGTCAGCACTGGGGAACTAGAGATAGGGAGATCCCTAAGATTCATTACCGAGACATTTTAGCCTCCTTAGGAGCTCCAGATAATGAGTGAGCTTTGTTTCTAAGATGTAAACTGTGTTTCTGAGGATGACACTGAGGTTGTCCCTTGTCATCTACATACATGCACATATGCCCTTCAAAAGACATGCATGGCATGCCCACAAATCCACATACATTAAACAGGCATTCTACTAAACAAAGCTAAGAGAAAGCACACTTTCCTGGGTGTGACTATTATTTGAGATAACCACCCATGTGCTTAAGACACCAGTTTCAAAAGAGAGAGTTGGGGTTTGGATCCTTGTACTACTTACACAGTACTTCAGTTTCACTTTGAGTATGCCATTTAATTTTTGAATGTATTCTCTATGTTCCCTTGTTCTAAATGATCATTAGTTTTCCCATAACAATTGCAGGTTCAATTTGCTTGCATACAATAAACTTTCAGAAAGTGACACTTTAGAAATCGAGATAATGCCAAGTTCATATTAAATCGCTGTTTAAATTAAGCTAGATTTAAAAACCGGTGCAGCAAAACTCGGCATGATCAGATTTACTGATGAAACACTTACACCAAACAAATATATTTGGATTTTATTTAATTCAGCACGATTTGGTGCTCATAAAATACCCTATCATTAGCAACTCAGCACAAAGGAGATGCAGAGTTCTCTCTCTGCAACCTCAGGTTAATCTTCTTAATTAAAACATTATCTCGTTTAATGACAATTTAGTTGCCAGTAAAACAAGGTTAATTATTATTGAGGCTTGCATTTCAGAATCATGGAGGATGGGATTCTGTGGATTTGCTGTCTTTGTGGCAAATGGGACTGTAGAAAGCAAAGAGATGAGCTGTCTCATTTGCACAGTCTCTGAATGATTCAAATATTAAAAGGTGAAAATGAACTCACTAGGTTTGCTTAATTTCAAACTCCATGGAAATGCAAAATTTTAACTGAGATTATGAAGTGCTGAATAGCCAAATTTGGGAAGCATCCTGATGCTTCACTGGGGTGCCTTTATATATAAATGGTCTCCTCCATACACTTTTTAATTTGCATGCAGATAGAAACTGATTGAGATATCAGTCATCCTGCACAGGTGTAAATTTACAGTTTCAGTGGCAGATTCCCTTAAAGAAATGATCAATGTCTGTGTGTCATTGGCAAAGTAAACCATAAACTATTGGAAAGACTTCACAAGAAAATCCAATCTATTTTAATGTCCTTGTTTATCTAGTTAGTGTATTAAATGATTAAAATATAAGTACAAATTTCTCTAACTTTGTAAGAATTGTGTCAAAGCAACACCAATCATTTTAGTTCATTGCCATATCCTCTTTTAGTTTATTCAGCCATATCTTTGTTAGTTTATATAACAAAACTATGTCATTTTATCTCATGATATCTGCTTTCTGACATATTCTCAGATGAATATCTGTATCTGTTTTGAAAACTAAGTAAACTGTGTATTAGAATTTTGATCATATACTTTATGTTATGGTATAGCAGAGCCAAATTTAAGCTCAGATTCCTCTGATCCACAGATTTAGCATTTAGGTGATCCATATCTCAAATCATGTTCCAATCACAAGCATTGGTCATGTCAACCTGGTTCTAAAGGAGAGCTACAGACCATCTGAATTTAGTCTCATGAAAACTAACTTCTAACAGCTAGTGAGGAATTCTTAGTTAGCAAGATAGCCAGCATATTTGTGTCAGACAGACAGGCAGAGAGAGAGACAGAGACAGAGACAGAGAGACAGAGAGACAGAGACAGATGACAGGTAGATTGAAAGATGGGTAATATATATAGCAGGTAATAATTGACAGAACAATTATATATTGTATAAGATGGATAGATGGTAGTAGGTGATCCATAAGTCTTAGAAGAGACAAGTTAGAAAATAGCTGGTAGACAGTTTGAAATTAGATGATTAATGACAGAGAAATGATGGTAGTGTATTCAATAGTTATATGTCAACTTGACATAAGTTAAGAGTTACCTGAGAAGAGGGAACCTTCTTAAGAAATTGCCTTCCTAAGATCATACTATAGGCAAGCCTGTAGGACATTTTCATAATTTGTGACTGATGGGGGAGTGCCCAGGCAGTCAGTGATAATGCCTTTCCTGGGTTGGTGGTCATGTCTTCTACCAGTAAGCAGTTTAAGAAAGCTAATAAGCAGCACACCCCTCTGTGCTCTCTGCATTAGCTCCTGCCTCCCAGCTCCTGTCTTAGGTAAGTCTCTGTCCTCACCGCTTTGATGATGAAATAAAAACCATTTTCTCCTCAAGTTGCTTTTATTAATCATGTTTACTCACAGAATAGTAATATTAACCAAGACAGATTTTATGTAATGGAGAGAGAATAGATAGGTGATAAGTAGATGTCAGAAGATAAATGAAAGTTATGTGATAGACTGATAGATTACAAATCAAGATTAGATGATAGAAAGATGGAAGAATGGATAGATAGATAGATAGATAGATAGGTCATAAAAGATGGGTTGACAGAGATGTTAAAAATATACATAACATACATATGCTAGATATGCCATAAGGTATATAATTGACATATAAATAATAAATGTGTGATAGGAATAAAAGATTATTAGATAGGTAGAAAATGAAGAATAGTTGATAATAGATAAGATATGATAGATGATAAAGTACAAATAGATGATATACATATGATACAGATAATAAATGATTATAGGTAATAGGTAGAGAAGAGATATACAGACATGGGACAGTATTTGATCAAAATTGTTTCCTGATCACTTGGAACTCTACTTAAAACACAAATATGTAGATCCACAGCTGGAGAGTCTAATTTCAGGTCTGTAAGCTGGGGACAAGGGACTTGTGTTTGCAAGGTCCCAGATGATGCAAATTGCTGCTGCTGGCAATGAACAGTCTACAGGGTTAAGTTACCTCATAAAGCAAGGTTTAAATTTTAATTCACTTTATCTAACTATAGAAATAAACAAACAAAATTGTACGTAAATTACCATCCCCATAACTGCTTTTAGTAGTCATGGAATCTCTTTGGTTTTGTATGTTTGTGAGTGCACGAGTGAGTGTATATGGAGGACCAAGGTTAATGCCAGGAATAATCCTAAATTACTCTTTCACAATATTCATTGGGTCTCCCAGTCTACACCCAGAACTCACTGACATGCCTAGTTTTGTTAGTCAGTTTTCTCTGGAGATCTATTTTCCACCTTCTGTGGCTGGACTTTTATTGCATTAATGCACCCAGATTTTCTTTTTAAGCTTTACTGATTATGAAGTGGGTGACTCATATATTTAAATAACTTTTGAGATATGTAGAAACAGCCCTCTCTGAGTCAGTGGCAAAAAGAGACTACCACCAAGCCCACCTCCTACTTACTTCGGTGTTGGCGAGCCTAACTCCAGTTCTCCTGCTAGCATGGCAAGTGTGAACCACTGAGCAACTCCCCAGGCCCAGCATGAGGCCATGCTTTCATAACACTATGCAAACTAGTTGAGACATATTCAAGTGGCTGACCACCTTACCATCATTACTTTCTTGCTCACAAAGTATTCTGCAACTATTTGTTTGACATTACCCTGGAATTAACACAAGGGATAACTAGCTTGTATGTTTAAGTCTCAACTCTCTTAATATTAGTGAATTCACTTTAGCATGTATTTGCATCCAGAAAAGTGATTAGAATAATCTTTGTACTGAAGTAGGCACATTCAGTGACAAACCTAGGTCATAATCATTTAGAACATGTTACAAACTAGAAGTATACAGCCACCATTCTTGGTAGTTATTGTTCCTTTAATGGAATTTTGATTAACTGAAACCAAATTATACATGTATTTCTACTCTTCCTGCCACACGCTCAGAGACGGCTGTTTCTGCACCTCTCACAGGTCATTTAAATATATGAGTCACCCATTCAGTAATCAGCAGAGCTTAAAGAGAAAAGACAGGGCACATTAATGCAATGGAATCCATTAGGCTCTTCTGAATTTTAAACATGTGGCATCTGAGGTATATGGGTAAGATTTTTCATATTTCTGCATTTAATTTTAATTAGATGTATTTATTTGTGAATTTTGTTTTGGCACACGTGTAGGTAAGAGACAAAATGTAGCACTCTGACCTGGGTAGGACATCTATAATCCTTGCAGGTGGTACTTTTACCTGCCCTCTCCTTTCCTGTTCCCTTCCCTTTTCTTTCCTGTTCCCTTATTTTTCCTCTTTCTTTCCATTTTTTTGTGTCATTTTCTTCCTGCTCATCCCCACTTTCTTCCATTCACCACATCTTTCCTACTGGCTTCTTTCCCTCTTCTTTATCTTCCCTCCCTTCCCTCTCCTCCCTGCTAGTAGAAAACTTCACACTGCAGTCCTTATTCTATGATATAAGCAGTTCCTTGTTACTTTGCATAGCCAGACCTTCTATAGCTCTGCAAGAGGAGCTCAACAGCACCGCCTCATGAGTAAAATCACCCTGATTTCCCATAACCTTTAATTGTCTGACTTAAATGCTCCAGAAGCAGCAATCAGAAGCAGCAATCTGCAAAAACAATTGAAAGTAATCAAGTGGATGAATTTAAAAATAATTTCTATTTCAAAGAAATTAACTTTTTGTCCCAAATAATGTGGAACACACACACACACACACACACACACACACACACACACACACACAGCACAGACAGAGAAAGAGACAGAGACAAAGAGAAATTAAACCAGTTGAAATTTCTGTTTTTTCTTTGTTTTGATATAGGCTAATGCTTATATATTACATATTACAGCTTTTATTTTCTCAAAGGCAGGTCAAGCGAATCCATCAGTGAAGTTATATGTTGTAAACCTGTATGGACCAACTCATACTTTGGAGCTGATGCCACCCGACATTTTTAAATCAAGGTAGGCGATTTCAATTCCACTTTAAAGGAGAGATTAGATATTTCCCATCCAATTATCATTTTGTTGCCATTTAGAGAATGATGTGATCAGAGCCACCATTCCACTTGGAAATGAAGCTGAGGTTGCCTCCATCCACAGGGAATGAAGTCATTCTCGGTGTCTGGCTGTTCCCAAGAAGTGTTTAGTCTCAAGGTGATTATAGGTACCACAAAATGACGAAAGATATTAATGGTTAGGAAAGGACCTTGCTGGAGATTTGAAGGATATGAAGACAGAGGTTAATTTCCCATAGAATTTTCTACTAGACTACAGTTGCTCCATTCTTTATAAATGGTGCTATTTAGAAGGGTGGAATCAGTGATTAGGGATGCTCAGTTGGTGAAGTGAGCTAAGTCCTGCATTTTATAGACCCCTAGCACTGCATTAACTAGATATGATGGTACACTTCTTCAGTCCCACCTCTTGAAAGGAGAGAATGGTGAGGAAAAGAAATTCAAGCTCACCCTCAGCTTTATAGGGAGATTTGAGCCAGCCTGAGTTGCATGAACATTAGTTTAAAAACAAACAAATAAACAAACAAACAACAAGCCCTAAAAGACTAAATTGTATGTTGTTTACGCTCCCATTTGGTATTCTTGTGCAAGCAGAACAGTTGAATGAAATATGATTTACTTCAAGATCAGAAACCTTTACATTCATAACATTTAACACATCCTAGGGAGAGTCTGGATCCTCAGAACATACATGGAAATAGATGGCATAGTGTGTATTTTTCAGTGCACATGTGGTAAACTGGGAACCAGAAACAAGAAACTAACGGGAAGCTCATGGGCCAACAAACCTGGAGGCCACAGAGTCAAACAGCAAAAGACTCTGTTTTAAGCGTTTATAAAAAGGAGATGAATTATTTCAGCCTCTCATTTTTGTCCCCAATCTCCAACACGTACACTGTTGCATGCACACATCTGAACATATCAGAACAAAAGAAATATATGTGTCTGAATCATAAATTTAATATACGAAACATCTTTAGCATCAACCAGATAATCATTTGTACACCGATATCCTAAATGTCTCAAACTTTTAAGGAGCTTCATTCAGTGTTATAACCAATTTAACAAGGCCCTAGAGATGAAACCTGTATCTAATCTTGAAGATTAGCTATTCATACATAATACGACTATCTCATTTCCTTTACAATCCATTCAACACCTTCAATTTGTGAGTGTGTTGTTCATAGAAAAGGTGTGTGTGTGTCTGTGTGTGTCTGTGTGTGTGTGGTGTGTGTGTGTATGGGTGTGTGTGTGTTTATGGGGGTGTGGGGGGGGTGTAGCATAGTCCGCAGTACATATGTATATGTATAGCATAACCCACACTATTTTTGGTAAGATAGGACTAAGCTTAATGTTTGTTTTGATGATATCTATAATCAACCCAAAGTGTCTGACTGGTGAAAATTTTATTTAAATGTTGACATACTTTGGGAAATTTAATCACAGTTGGGCACATTTACAGACATTACACTCTGATGTGTATGGAAGTTGTTAGTTTGAAAGATAATGAAATTTATGTAATGCTTCAAATTAAGGACCCCTTATCTAAAATAAACTTATTTTTTTAATTAATAGGAAAGACGAAACGCAGAGAAAATGAATGCCTCTGATAGAATCTCAGCATCACTTGGTAGTACAAGTCCAATGAGATAAGACCATTTCATCCAATCTCAGAGTACAAGATCCATATTCAAAAGGAAAAAAAAACTTTCAATGTTTCAGAATTGACCAACGGTGCATAGTGGGGTTGAATGAACCAAACAGAAAGTTCTATTTCTAAGCTTGGTTTAGCATATGTGACTGACTAATCAAAAGTCAAACAGCATGTCCAAGACCTGTACAAAATAAGGCAGCACTGATCCTAGCAAAGATGGGGAAAGGACATTGTAAGTACTAACCTCTACCTCAGGAGCTATTGTCAGGTGATGTCTGCTGAGGAAAGAGGAGTCACTTTTCTCACAGGAGAAGGCTTCTGAGAGGCTTGTAGGCTGCAGTAGATGATCTTATGTCCATGCACACGAATGCAGCACTAAGCCGACACAATAAGATTTTTGAAAGGCACAAGAAGTTGTAGGGGCACAGGTGAGCAAGTGGAAGGAGACGAGAGGTAGATTTGACTCAAATGATTATCTACATGTATGAAATTCTCAAACAGTAAAAGAGGAAACAATCAGAGAAACTGTTAATTTTGTATTCCTCTACCCTTTTCCTTTTGAGTTGGTTAGGACTGAAGGAGCTGAAGGGGTTTGCAATCCCATAGGAAGAACAACAATATCAACCAACCAGACATCCCAGAGCTCCCAGCCACCAACCAAAGAAGGGACCCATACCTTTAGCTGTGTATGTAGCAGAGAATTGAAAGTGGATAACCTTTGAAATGGAAATAAAGAAAATACCCAAGAAAATAAAAGAAAAACATAAACAGATAAAGGCATCAGAGAAGCTTATAACTTAGCTCTGCTGACAGTATGCTTGGCTGGCTTTAATAAGGTCCTTGGTTTAATAATAACCACCACAAATACTGAGTGGAGTGATGCATGTCTGTAACTCTAGCCATGGAAAATAGAGGTGGGAGGGTCTCAGATGTTCAAGTGGTCCGTGTTGTCCTCACGAGTCTAAAATCAGTCTGGGATATGTAAGACCTTGTCTCAAAACAGCAAGAAAAAAAGGGGGAGATTAAAGAAAAATAAAAGAAAAATATGTGGATAGAGGCCAGGAAACATAGAAATGGGCCATTGATGAGGGTAAAGAGACTTTATGGAGATTGAGGTAGTGTGGAAAATTAAAGAGGGCTCAAGTTGGGAACGGCAAGGAGTTGGGTGAGGCAGAAGCATGTAGGGGTGAGGAGCATAAACTGATGCTATGTTTGTTTGAAGAATGCAATAAGGAAGCCTTTTTCAGTTCCCTGGCAAGGACCCTGTATGCATCAACTCTTAGCAATATGCTTGCCTACAAAGAAGATACCTGACAGCATTGCAGTATAAATAGGGGAAAGACTCTTAAGTCTCTATCTGTAGTTGTAGTTTAGGGAGTCTTTGACTGTTGAAGGAAACACAGTTTTCTTCAATAATGAACCCATTTCCAAGTGGTCAGACCTACACTGATGACACATGCAGTTAACATCAATTGAATTCAGTGTGTTATACACACACACACACACACACACACACACACACACACACACAGGAAGAGATATATAGAGAAATAGATGGCATTAGTTTTAGAGGATTATTGGTGGCAATCAGGCACCTCCGTAGCCAGCCCTTCGGATCTGGTGACAATAGGACCATTAGACATCTTCATGATCAACTTAACAGACCTGGTGACAAGAAGACATGTCATCACTAAGTGCCTAAAGGCGACACATTCCCACTGTTGTCTTATGTTTCAGGACCTCCTGAGCATGCACTTCATCCATGATAAAAGACCGTACTTCTCTTCCCTCTTTCCCTTTTTCCCTTCTACTCACAGAGGCAGACTCTGCGACCCCCAAACCTTCTATTTTAATAAACATCCCACGTGATACCTGTCACATGTAGTGACTTGTAGATTTCTGCAAGGGAGATGTGAGATTGAGCTCACAGAAAAGAAGGTGTAGACATGATAAAATATATTGCACCAATATATTTAATTCTAGAAAACAAATAAGAATTACTTTAGACAAAAACTATTTGGTAACTTAGAGGAAGTCAGTTTCTTACTATAATTGCTGTCTTTGTTTTTCTCTCTTCACTTTATTTATTGACTGTCACTGATCCATTCTTGACCCTGTTAAGTCATGTCATCAAATGTACATAGACCATGGAGACAGGATGTCTTCTGCATAAGTTCTGATAATACATATTGTATCATCACATATCTCATTCTTATTTAAAACAAGTCTGTGATGATTCTGGATAGAATTTAACTCACCATGACCTAATGTAATGATCCAGGTCCTTCCCAGTGTCCCCTGAACCTAACACTGTAAAAGATAGGATGGTTCATATATCTGGAAAAGGAGAGGTATTTTGGAAATGCTCAGACTATTAGTTTAAGATATTGGAATCACTGGATGGTTTTTCTAGAAAATGAGTTGAAAGTTCAAAGTGTGTACTTTAGTGCTAGGGAAAGATAATCTTTATGATGAGTCATGAAGACATTAGATAACCAAGACATTCTTTTGAAGGAAAAAAATTATCTTTTTAAATTTTTGGTTTATATGCACACATGTGTGGAGATGTTTGTGGATGTCTTAAGACAGCTTGCTTGAGTCAATTTGAACCTTCTACCATGTGTATCCTTGGAATGAACTCTAGTTGCAGAACAAGCACTTCTACCCATTGAATCATCTTTCTGGCATCATTATCTGTTTGCCTCCTCTAGTTCTGTGGCTTTTAGCATGATTTTACTTTTTAAAGCTTTTCTTTCATCACCTGCATCACTGATGTAATTCTAGGACTGCTCCTGTCTCCTCAGCTTGATGGCATTGTACTGTATTTTCCTAGGTCTTTGACATATGTCTAATCTGAATTTCCAATTCTTCTAAGAAATATTCAGACTTCGGGAAAGTCATTCATTAACCATTTTCATGGAAATGAATAAAAGAATCATTCATTCAAATGGTGTATAATATAACAGGTCTTAGGATGATACCCAATCTAAGTATGTCAGGAGGACCATTATAATACAGTTAAGGTAGAATTCCTGGATATTCTGGAATAGAATGGCATGTATAGGTGCATAGATATGTTTGCAAAACACAACATAGATTATATAGTAAGCTAATAACACAATTAGTGGGTGTGTATGGGGGGCGCTAGGAAGGTGGTTCAGCCAATACAGTCCAACAAAAAGGTTCTGTGTCTAGTCCTCAGAATTCAGATTATATATATATTCAAGTCAGCCCATACTTAGAATCTTAGTGCTAGAAAGGCAGACATATGCAAAAATGCAGATCCCAGGTGATTGTTGGATACTCAGGTTGAATTGTTGAGCCTCTAGAGTAGTTAGTTACTGTGGGGGGAAAAATGAGAGAGGAGAGAGTTAGAGAGTGACTAAGGAAGAAAATAGAAGTTGATTCCTGTCCCTCACTATATTTATTCCCATATTTATACAGAGAGAGAGAGAGAGAGAGAGAGAGAGAGAGAGAGAGAGAAGAGAGAAAAGAGAGAGAGAGATAGGAAGGAAAGCAGGCAGTAAGACTGCTAACAGAGGCCTGATTCTATTACACCCATACTGAAGTGATACTAAGATTCTATAACCCCTTTCGACACTTGGGTCTTCTGAAAGCTACAGTAGTGTCTCTTTAACCTGCTTGTCTCTGCTTCTATGATTCATTCTATGCTTCTGAGCTAACCATATGTGTGTTAGGAATCAAAGTGGGATCTTTGTGTCCAGAACATGTAGAGCAGAGAGAGTAAGTCAGCAAGCACACCTGCTTTCCTCAATGCCTATGTGTCAAACTCTGCTATGATTTCCATGTTATGTATTTGCACCAACTTAATGGAACTTTTCAATATTTGGAGCCTGTCCCTTTTGAAAGTGCAAATTAGTTTGCAGAAACAGTTGTCACTGTTCAGATTTAGATACCATGTAGAAAGTGATGCTTAGATAGTAAATAAGCTGTATACTAAGATATCTCATATTAGAATAAATTTTTATAAGCACGAGGTAACACATATAACTTAACCATGTCATTTAATGAAAGATCAATATAAATGTTTGAATACAAAATAATTATAATTATATTAAGAATTTTACATTTAAATTTACATCTATTTAAAAAACCGTTTACCAGGATTGTGTGGTTAGAATTTGAATTGTTCTCCAAATATCAAATCTCTTCGGATGCCACTATAGGACATGGTATACAATAGATAAAGTGTATCCTCTTCTGTGAAGGGACCGCCTAAGTTTGTCTAAGAGCATTTCAAACAAATATTGAAACAAATATTCTGCTGTTTTGTTATTTACTTTAAAATCCATTCTTATTAATTCTACATCTCAATTTTCTCCATGTTGTTCTGTTTTGACTATCAAGAAAAATATTTTTCTGTAGGCTAATATTAATTTGCCAATGTAGCCTCCCCCACGGAGCTGAGGACACTTTGTTTTATAATCATTGATTAATCTTTCAAATGTTCATGATAATTTTAATACAACTAGAGGCAAGGCTCAGAAATTTTACAGTATTCATATTAACTTTAGGACAATTTTAGACCATTTACATCTACCATTCAGGAATATCTGAATCATTATATTTCAACCTTGCTTTTCCTAGTTAGGTATGGAACACACCATTCCTTTATCTCAAAGCCTAATTGTATATAATCGATGAAAATTTGATGCTTATATTTCTGTTTTGTGTTTGTATGCATTTCAATATTTCTGTGTAGAAATAATTTGATCTTCCTGCTGTGTTTGAGTGTCATGACAAGAATTTTATGAGCCACTCCCACCTCCAAGCCACCTCTCTGGCTCCTTTAGGCATCTGCGTGGTCAAACAGTCAAATATGATTACAAACTCAAAAAATTGTTGCAACAAAACATTGAAAGTGGAGTAGGACACTCTTCCTTGTAGAAACTCCTGGCCCAGGGAGATGATCAAAGAATGTATCCAAACCAGCTGTGCATATGATTCAAGATTGCCCCATGTACTCCTTAGAGAAACTGATGTTATGGTTTCTCTAAACTTCTTGGCAATTTATAAATACCTGGTTGTGAAAGCTTCCAGATGTTTTGAATAGACTTGAAAAATAATATGTCAGACATCACTCCTTGGAAAGTTATACTCATCCTTCTGCTGACACCTTTGCTTTGACAGGATAACAGATAATTTTAGAGGGAACTGTAGCTGTTCAGAAAAGCATACAAAAAAAAAATCTAAGATTTATGTAGCTAGATCTCCTGCCCAGAGTTTCCTAGGACAAGAGAATTGCTCTATCAGGTTTTACTATCTATATTTTTAACTCAAACAAGCATTTTGCTTTATTTTAGTTCCTTAAAGATTTAATTTTATGTATTTTTATTTACCTGTATTTAAGTGTATACCACATGAATGCAGTGCCAATATAGGCCAGAAGAGGGCATTAGGTCCCAGAGTTCAAGTTAGAGAAGGTTCTAAGCTTCCCCATGAGGGTGCTAGGTACTGAAGTCCTCTCTTTTGGATAGTGCAGCAATTGCTCTTAATTGCTGGGGGAGCTCTGCAGTCTGCAAACATTGGCTTTAACACAAGAAGCATAAATGGCACTTTTCACTTATTATTTAATGCTGCTCCTCTGTTATGAAATAAAGTATCTGGAAAGGTTGTTTCTTTTTCCTTTTTATCACATACCAAATTATGATACTTGGGCTCTGAGGTATGGGAGCTCTGAGTTTTATGATACATTATGTTAATTTCTAAACATGATATCAAATATGTCATAAATAAAATTTATATTACATATTTATATCAATCTCCCATCACTTTGAGAGAATAATTATATTAGTAATTGACATTCCTTCTATGCAAAAGACTTAATACCCAGTCAGATGTTTCAGTTCGAATTCTTTTTTACTTTTAACTATTCGAAACAAGATGAGTTAGCAAAACTATAAAAATATTATGTCTAAATGATTAGAACTTGTTCTTAATACATAGTTGACAAAAATAAATTCCACTGTATTATTTATTTCCCTTTGTTGCTGTGATCAAAGACCTAATAAAAGCAGTTAAAGAGAGGAAACATTTGTGTGGGCTTACAGAGCAATGACATAGTCCATCATGGAGTGGGGTTGTGGTATTCATGGTAGAAGGAGTATGAGGCAGTTGGTCACATGGCAGCACAGTCAGGAAGCAGAGAGAAATGCATGCTGGCACTCAGCTCACGTTCTCCTTTTATTCAGTCTTCAACTCATAAAATGGAAATTCTCACAAACATGTTTAAAGATGACACCTAGTATACTCTAAAGTACTTACTAGTTGTCAAGAGCACTAACAAATATAGATACCATTAATACCCCTGTAGACAAAGACTTTATGCAGAAGACAAGCATTAAGGTTGCAAATGAGGAATAACTATTAAGCCAAGATTAAGTTTTGCATTTTTATTAGCTATAAGTTGTTCTTTAAACAAAGTATACCACAATGTTAAAATTAGATACTTCTTTTACATTCTAGTCTCAAACAATAAACATTTTTTTTGGAGAAGTCAAGTATAGGCTGGTTTCTATTTTTTCAAAAATTGCTTTTCTAGTAAATAATTTACTCTAACATTTTCTTCTATCATATATATGTATATATATTCATATTTAAGTCTTAATTTGTATATGTGAACATTGAAAGAATACATATGTGTATATGTATCCATATCTACACATAATACAAAATTGTTATAATGTTTCAGTTATTGTATCTAAAACAACACATGGCTCTTACTAGTATTGTACTGATCCTCATGATCTAAGTGTAAGTTTCACTTTTTGTTTCCAAACTAGAGAATATTACATCACCATGGTTAAATGGGTGAGCAACACCAGGACAGTGGTCAGGTGGTTGAATCGTCCTCAGAACATCTCCATCCTCACAGTCTGTGAGTCTACCACCGGGGCATGCAGTAGGGTGAGTTTCATTTATCTTCATCATTTTGTAAGGTAAAGTGGTTAGGAGTCATTGCTTTGAAAGTCAGGTTTCTTAAGGTTTCATAGAAAACATTTTTCTTCCTCTAACAATAGTAGGAAAGGGAATAAATACTTAATGTGTATACTTTTGTGGCTGAGGAAGTGTCTCAGAGTATGAGCCACTTTCCTTACATCCTCAGGTACCTGAGTAGCCAAATAAATGACAGTGAAGTGTGGTTGGTACTTTGAAAATCTAGCATTTGGAAGGTGGAGACTGGGCATGAGAGGAGCAGACTTGCTAGCTACACTTGTTGAACCGCTGAGCTACAGACTGAGCAAGAGACCCTGACTCAATATGTAACATAAGAACAATTAAAATACTTAATCTCATCCTTTGACTTCCACATGCATGTGCAAACAAAGATAGGTGAACATGCACACACACACCACACAATACACACATAAGATATTAAACAGAAGTGCACACTTTGCCATTTACCCTTAAATACTTCAAGTTTTAAAGACAGTAGCATCAAGAACAAGTAAAGGAGAACACATACCGCTCTTAAAGAAATGAATGGATACCTGTCCACTGTATGTAGTCTAATCCTGATGGAACTCTTTTCAGTATGGAAACACCACCACACATCTAGTATGAGCTATACTGGAGAGAGTCCATCTCTAAAGAAAATGGCTTCACATTATTGGAAGTATCCTTCCCATTTTCTTTAGAGATGGCCTCTTCCCAGTCTAGCTTATCCTAGCTCAGTGATGGTGTTTCCATACCTATAGTAAGTAAAAGTAGACAAAACATTTCTCTCATTCCGATTATTTATAACAATTAGTTGGATTTAAATTTCTAAAATAACTTTTGATAAACTATGCAATAACTTAAATTACATCACATTTAATGCTCCTGACAAAGAAGATGGATCAATAATGGATTCTCAGATTACGTAATAAAGAAATGATTGCTAGTTATCCTTTCCCCAATAAACCACTAAATATTATATAAAACAACTGTTTTCAAGTATAGGATAGTAGAAGAAGCAGGACATACTAGGCAAGTGCTCTAATGATGTCTCATCCTGTGCCTTGTATTGATAGAGAACAAGAGGCATGGAAGTGGACCTTAAACAAACCATGACTGCCTTATTGGAATCATTGAGAATCAGTTTTTTTTCTAGCGAACTCAAACCCAGAAGTTGGGCTGTCTAGAAAAAGACACAACTGATTGCTATGAGAAAATATTACGGTCTTTGGCTCAATGTTTAAAACATTGCTTTATTATCAGAAGAAAAAGTTTCACTTTTTAATGTAAAATCAAAATTCAATAGACACTTTTCAACAATGCATAATTTATAAAAATATTCTATATGTTTGGAGAATTATAATCCAGTTTTTTGACCTCAGAACCATGTGGAATACAACCAGGCAGAGCAATGTTAGGGTCAGCAGGATTTCTGCAAATGATTAAAGAGATATTTAGTACACACATTGAACACACAGAAGGAAACAAAAAATTACAAACAAATGTGAATTTCTGAGAGCAAATTTACAATTTCAGTATAGTAAATCATTATGGACAAATTACAGCAGCAAGAGTTTGAAACAGCTGGTCACAGCACACACCAAGTCCAGAGAACTGAGAATTGACACCTTCATACTTAGTTGCTTTCCTTCTTAACTCAGTTCCACAGAAATGTTAATTATATGTCTAACAATGCAAATTGCTGTACATGTAAAATTATATTTAGAAAACTCTAGGACAAATATACTGGGATATAAACACTAAAAACAAAATCATATAATATTTCTCTATTATAAATAAGTACAAGGTATTCAACATGTTCAAGGATTTGGTAAATCCAAAACAATATAAAGATAATAATTTAAAAGCTTAAATCAAATTATTTCAAATCAAAGATTTAGTGAAAATATTCAAACTATTCTCAGAGAAAACAACAATAATATAAGTGAATATAATTAAGAGAATATTGTCTACGTTTTGTCAGACACAGCATAAACCAGAAAAGAACAGCTTGACAGATCTCAGATTGATAGGCAGCCAATGTCAAAATGACTCAGGTTAGCTTTTTCTTAAAGGGGGTGGATTATATGACCACATAGGAAATGTGTATTTTAGCTAATCAAACTAGAGCAACAGAACTAGAGCAGTGATTAATAGTCATTTGACCATGATATATTGTTGACTAATCAGGAACATCTGATCATTTAAATATTTGCACATCCATAATAATGCTTCAAAATTCATACACAGCAAGATGGATTCACTGAGAAAGAAATAGATACAATTCCACTGAGTGTCTTAGGTAATCCTACCTGTATATACACTACAGTAGCCTAAATACCAGTAAAGTTACAAAATATTTCAACAACAGAATTTGAAAAAAAAAAACAGTTAGGAAATATAACGTTCAACAACAAAGTGTATATATAATTCTTTTAGCTCCAGAAGTTTATACCTTAACCTTAAATAGCCAAGCTACCTTCCAGCCCCAAAGCACTTTTTGAATGCTAAAGGACTGTTCACCAGCCTTAAATAGAGAAAAGAAGGACTAGAGAGGTGGTTCGGAGGGTAAGCGTGCTTGCTTGCTGCTTTGGCAGAGGAGCTCAGTTCAGCTGCCAGCACCCACATCCTGGTAACAACCTGTCACTCAAACTCCAGAGAACTCAATAAACTTTCTGTCCTCCTCAGGTATCTGCATGCACATGGTCACATACAGATAAGCAGGCATAAACAAATACATCTAAAATAAATATAAATATAAAAGGAAATAAAGAATCCACAATTTTAACACTAAAGAGGTTCAATTATAAATATGTGATATATCACCAAATATTTAGAAATTTAAAGAAATACCCTAACCATAAAACCAAAAACACTCTTGACTAGATGTGTGTTATAGAACATGCATGTAATCTAACATTTAGAAAATTGTTACGAACATCAAAAGCTTGAGAACGAGCTCAACTCAAAATGAGACAATTTCTCTGAAGATTACAGAAAAGAAAATTGCAGATGTCCTCAAATGGGTGAGATATTTTTTTAAAAGACAGAAAAAAAAATAGAGGACTCCCAGAATAATGTGAATTAAAGAGCTAAACAAAAAGATATGGAACCTAACTTACCCTAATGAGTTAAGAAACAAAATATATTAATATGGGGACTGAGAATCAAATCCAGTTCTGTTCATTTCTGTTGCTTTGAAAATACTCCAAAAAAAAAAAACTTATGAGAACTAAATAGGTTCCCTAGGAATCTTGGAGAGAAGCTTTGAAAGAACTCACAGTGGGAGTAACTTTTCCCTGGTAGTAGATTTGGTGATATAAAACAGAATGAATCTTTAAAAGACACATTTGCATCTGTATTTAAAAATATTGTTTAACTATACCTAAAGAATAAACTTTCTAAAACTGGGCTTAACTCTTCTGTAAATTTAACTTGTTTCAAAATGAAGTATTCAGGAAATGCAATAAAATACATTTCTATTGTAAAAAATATTAAGATTAAATATGCCAGGATACATTTAAAAATCTTAATATTTAGTGCCACAGCATTATAAAGACATTTTAAAAATACTAAGTGAATGTTCTTCAATTAAAAGATTTAATAATGTTAAATGATCATTTCTATTTCAATTTTAACGTATTCTAAGTTAAAGTTTCTTCAGTTCCTCCTTTCTGGACCTTTTTAGAAAGTATTTTATGCATTCTTTGCTGACCTCACAATGGCAAGGAGGAAGACTTTGAACTTCTGATGTTCTTGCCTTTCCTGGTTGAGTCCTGGGTGACAGGTGTGTACCATCATACCTTGTTTACTCAGATTTGCTTTCACTAAAATAAAAATGTATTTATAAATGCATAAAGGATCCAGCAAGGTGTTTTAGATGGTAAGGTAGTCTACTGACAAACTTGGATATGTGAGATCATTCCCAGGATCTATATGGTGGAAGGAGAAAAATCACTCAGGAGTGTTGTCTTTTGATGTCCACATACATGTTATGCACACACACACACACACACACACACACACACATCACTTCAAGAAAAAAGTGAAATAAATTGACTGGGAATCTATACATGTAAACAATTCAAAATATTCCTACAAATAAGTTAAATGTTTTGTACAAATTGACTTCAAAACTAACTAGAAACCTATGTACTCTTACTGATGAGAGGTAAGCAGTAGAGAAAAGCAAACTATCAGTTGAATCACATAATTTGCAGAACATGAGGCATCATTTAATGTTTCAATTGATACATACTCTGTAGGGGAACTGATACAATTTTTAACCACATAGAAAGAAACTATTTGCCAACTATTTCATAATGACCTAATGTCATATTGAGATCAACCATACTGTTTAATCTAAAGTAACATAACATCACATTTTCAACAGAAAGTGTGGACTTCAACTGAGGTCGTGGTTTAAATGTGAACTACTCCCCCTAGGCTCATATGTCTGAGATGTGTTCCAAGTTGGTGGGTGTGTGTGGAAGCTTTAGTAAGTAGAGGATTGGCAGTCAGCCCTGCTTCCTGTTTACTCTTTGCCCGCTGTGTGTGAATGAAATGTAACCAACCCGTGCCCTGCCCCTGCCCCTGCCCCATGCCTTGCATGCTACAGTGTATTATCACCCTCAGACTATAATATGCAATAACTATTTATTAAGATAAATTTCCTCCTGTCAGATATTTAATCATAGCAGCAGAAAAAAATAATACAATCCTATTCTACTTAATAAGCCAAATAATCACCAGTTGTAGAAAAATATGGAAATTCATTAAAATCAGAAATTCGTCAGGAACTGTTATGAAAAGGGCTAACAAAATCACAACTGATAAAGCTGTTTTCTTAAAGGCATAACAGACAAATAAATAATGCAATAAATACATTGTACCAGTACAACAACTGAACAACCAACTCACAGAATATATGACTTATGAGAAAAGTTACAAATGTGTGAAAAGTGTTTGTCCCAGTTATATATTAGAGAAATGTACACTAAAATCTTGAGATAATAGTACATGGGCTAATGAATAAATTAAAACATCAACTAAGAGTCAAACAGAGTTTGTGAATGAAGGAACAAAACATTAACGTATGTATTCAACCTTTGTATTTCTGTATGTAGAAAAGAAACAAAAATAATTCAATTCCATTAAAATACATTTTGAAGATCAATTAGAATTAGAAAAAATGTAAACACATCATGCATAATAAAATACTTCATAGAGTTTACCTATATGAGCGCCTGCTTGGTTGTTCCAATACTATTTGAAGAAAAGATATTTACAAAAGTATTTGCAGGGAAAACAAAATATTCACAATATTTTATTCACAGTGGCGAAAAGATGCTGGTAGAAAACAGTGGGTTAAATGCTAAGTAATATTGATGTATTTGATAGAATTCTACCAAGCCATTTAAAAAGGAGTAGTTATATGTGTTGGGGAGATGTGTCTCTGAGTAAAGTTCTAGCTATGACCACATGAGGACCTGAATTCAGATCCCTAGACGTCTCATAAGGCTGGATGCAGTAGCAGGTATTTGTAATCCCAACTCTTCTGTGCAGTATAGGTGCTGGAAACTGGAGAATGCCCAGAAACTCACAAAGCCAAGTAGCCTGGCATAGACATTAACAAACAAGAAATCTTAAATAAGATAGAAGGCAAGGACTGCTACCTGGTGCTATCCTCTGATGTTCACACGTGCAAAAGCATAGCTACTCCTACTCCTAAAGTTACATATATGAACTCTCTCTCTCTCTCTCTCTCTCTCTCTCTCTCTCTCTCTCTCTCTCTCTCTCCCACACACACACACACATGTAGAGGTACACACACACACACCCACACACACACACACACAAATGCACCCTACCTTGCAAACACAATGCATATATATACATATATATATTCAAATATATATATATATACATATATATTCAAATATATATTAAAAACAACAACAGCAGCAAGAGAGGGATACATCTAAATCTAAAAATGTGTCAAAAGAGAAGCCTGACACCAATAGATGATGCATGGTTCAATTATCTGGCTTCTTATAGCCAAAAAAAAAAAAAAAAGATCAATAGGGAAAAGCTGAGAAGACTGTCTCCTTGGAGCCATTGTAGGACTCTGTAAAATGAGAGAACCCAAGGTTCTGTATCTTGATGATACACACATAAATAAAATCATCAAATCTCCTGAAGTTAAACACTCTTGGAGTGTACATTCGTTTCCTGTGGACATTCTAGAACCACAATTCTTAAATAACTGTTACAAGAGGAGAATTAAATAGGCAGCAGTTTGTCATTGAATCTCTTGAGTTGGAACTGGATACTCAAAGCTACCATCACTGACAGAGTGGGAGCTGTGCTTTTCATCTGTAGGTTAGTAACATCCTCCCAAACATTATGTTCCATTTGTTTACATTATAGGTTGGCCAGACTTCCTGATGTACTTGAAAAAAACTGTTCTATTTGGGTTGTTTACTCAGCTGACAACCTGGTAATTTTAAACTTGTCCTCGTTCAGTAGAACGCTTCCTTTACATGTGGGAGGCAAAACTGGCCCAAATAGAGAATCCTGTTAACTCTTCTATGCAGGGATAGTCTAAGTCTAATTATTTTTGCTACATAACCACAAGATGAGTTAAAATGCTATACAGCCTCATGTCTCTCATTGGGTTTATTTAAAACATTATTGAGATTGTGGTGACTTTATGCTGTCAAAGTTTAAAAATTTCATTTTCTGCACATTTAAATTGTATGATGAATGATAGCATACAACAATTTACCTCTGGAGTTTTAAGAAAACCAGGGTGACACTAATAAGCACCTGTCATTAATATTTTATATCTTGGGTAGAAAAAAATGGCTATTCCCTTAGTGAACATGGAGTATTAAAGAATATTTTCTTTAAATGTTTTCTAATGTGTGCCTGAAGCCACATGTAGTGAAACATTGAAAATACATGCTTCAAAAAAGAAAGTGATTGGAGCTAGAATTCCACTTCAGTGGTTATGAGTGATTGATGTTCTTTCAGAGAACCAGAGTTCAGTTCCCAGCACCCATGTTAGGAAAATCACAACCATGTCAGGCCAGCTCCAAGGATCTTATGCTTCCTTTTGGTCTCTGAAGGCATTGTATATATATACATGCATTTAGGTTTTTAAATTTGACTCCCTTTTAAAATATATATATTTGTATGTTTCAACAAACATGAGCTTTATGTCACGATGAAATGACATTATTTCTAAAATATTTTATCTAATTAACTTGAGATTAATTGGTCAAATTTGGCTTTTGCAATGATCTTGGCTGTAACCATTCACAAAATATTTCAAAGGAAAATAAAATCTGGCTGTCATAGGTTGGATTTTTCTCTCTAACACAGAATAAGTGCTAATGAGAAAAAATGGTTATGACTGAGATTGAATTAATTAAAAAAATCTAGATTTTGAATTTTACTGCTGTTTGCTCAGCTCTGCTAGAGACTTGGTATTGTTTCCAAATGATGTCTACAAAGAAGGAAGAACAGGGTCTGGGGGTTCACTGAAATTTGAGGGGTGCAATAAAACACAACTGGAGAGTGACCTTGCACCTGTACCACCCTGGTGATGTGCTCTTGGGAGGGACCCTCATCAAAATGAGGCATCCCTACTTTTCAATCAATCAATATTACCAACAGGAAGGATCTCTGAAGGGACTTCTCTAGTTGAAGAGAGGGTGAAGGTCTGAAGAGGAGAGTGTAAGAAAGGTTGCATGGATGAATGCTCATCTTGATCATAGATGCTTCATGAGGCAATTGTTCTTTTTCAGAAATACGAGATGACATCTGACACCTGGATCTCTAAACAGGTATAGTATAGGTGGCCTGTGTCATATTTTGGGCATTATAAACATTTCCCTCACATGATAGCTATATTTTTCTCTCTAAAATATTATTCTAAGGGTCTGGGAAGATTGCTCATGGTTTAGAACATTTTCTATTACAAGCATAAGAATCAATATGTATTCCCAGAATCCATGTAAATGACTGGTAGGGTATGGTGGCCTTCTTGTAAGGAGGGCTGGGACAAGTTTCCATAGAGCAAGCTGGCTAGTAAGACTAGACAGAGGGGTGTGCTGTGCATTTGATAGAGAGACTTCTTTGATATAGAGATTTTCATTTCCATAACTGAAACAACTTGGTGTGTTCCCGCAGACCTTTACATCATAATCAACGGCCTTAGATAGTCCATAGCAGTTGAAATTGAAAATCATCACAATTCTATTACAGATTGTTGTAAGAATCATCTTCTTAATTCTATTATTATTACTCTCCTCTATAGAGGGAATTCATATATCCCCTTTTTGGAGGAGAAACAAAATTTTCCCCAAAAATTTCTTGTCCAAAGCCTATATTATTTTCAAATTTCATCATAAACCACCTCTTAAATTCACCTCTCCTGCAACCTTAACCTGATAACATCTCTCAATAAAATTATTGCAAAGTTACATATAATTTTTTCATTCATTAATTTATTTATTCATTTTACATCCCTATCACAGCTCCTTCTCCTCCCAATATACTCTTATACAGGCTCTCATCGCATATACCCCTCCCCTTCTCTGAAAAAAAGGAAGCTCTTGTGGGTATCACCCCACCCAGGCACATCACATGTAATTTTTATGTATCAAAATCTACTATCTCTCTGTAAAAAAAAAAAAAACAAAAAAACAGAAAGGATTTTTTCTATTGCTCCCCATTGAAATAGATGCCTACAGCAATATGTCACACAAAAGCATTGCCTTACACATTCTTTCACTAGAAATAGGAAGGTAGAAAGACCGTTTATAGGCTCACAGGGAAATACATAGACAGCATTATATACATGGAAGGAGAGAAATAATTTATTGTATATATGTATACACTTATTAGTACAATTTTACCCTGTTATGCAAAATGAAATAGAAGTACAAGTTTAAATTTATAACCAGTAATATGTTCTCATTCAATTAAGTTAGACACTAAAAAGAAAACCAACAGAAATTAAGAACATGATGGATATTGATGTCTTCTGAATGGCTCTCCTTCACACATAGGGTTCTATAAATTTTAGAGCCATGAAAAGTCCTAACAGTTTAACAGGCATGACTATATTAAATTCAAATTTATGTGTTGTGTGGAACTCATTTTTAAACAACAAAACATCCTGTTATCAATTGTTTAGGAAGAAAATGAATTTGATGTTCTATCAGAATTGATTTTTTTTCCATTCAGCAGGATTATGAGAAGTTTACACAATGCTTAGAATTTCATAAAATGGAATAGGCTGGGCACAGTAATGAGTGGAAAAAGAGTTCTAAGATAATTAGGACTTTAGTATCAGCACGTACTCACTTTCAAGACAGTTGCAATGAAGTAATGAATGGACATGGTTGGCCTTACCTCCAAGGCACTTGAACATAGGATGGCAAGTGTGTAACACACATAGAAGTTTATAGAGCTAAACAGCTCAGGTCGAGCGCCCTGTTTCCCATTCCTCAGAAGCACTCTCATAAGGATGTGTGAAGGCAGAGAGGATAAGAAGAGAGAGTTCACCCAATCATGAGTTTTGAGTGTTCATTTTGTCTTATGTAATTTTTTTCTAACTTACTTACATTACTTCTGAGGTTTCAAGTGGCTATGTACATTATCATATATTTTCATGATTAACCACCAAGTGAAAAATGAAAATTACCTTGACACTGATGTTAAGAACAGGTTTTCCAGATGCTGCGAATGTTTAAGTGAGGACTGTAATTTTTTGCCCCATTTTACACATGTTACAGAGGAAGACTTCCTGCTTACATGTGTCATACACCTATAAACAGATGCACATATGTTCAGTGTATATTCTAAGTGATGTAAAGTGGCATAAGAAAAGAGTAGAAAGTAAAAGCAGCAAAGACTGTGAATAGCAGTAGAATACCAGACTTTCCTGGGATAATCATGATTAAGGTGACTGTAGAGTTGAACACGCAGATTTAAGAGGAAGAGCTAGATGAAGATAAGAATCTTAGGAAGGCCATGGTGAGTCAGCAGCAAGCTCTGACCTAAGGAGCATGTAAGAAGAGAGAAGTTCACAATAACAAACTGAAGCTATTTGTAAGTGTAGGAGGGCAATTCAAAGTCATACAACAGGGACGGAGAACTCGTTCAGTGGTTAGAGCACACACTGCTCTTTCAGACGGCCAGAGTTTGGTTCTCTGAGTCCATGTGGGTGACTCCTTTATAACTCCAGCTCCAGAGGATACCACACCTTTGGACTCCAAAGAAACTGCCACATACTCATATAAGTATGCTTTAAAATGATAAAAAATTAAACTTGTAAATCTTCCAAAAAAACCCACATGATGTTTAGAAGCATTCTTTAATCAGGTAGAAAAGAATGTGATGCTACATCAAATGTTTGCTCTCTTAATGTACTCATATGTGTGTGTGTGTGTGTGTGTGTGTGTGTGTGTGTGTGTTTTTATGTGTGTGAATGCATGTTTGTACATGTCTGTCTCTGTGTAAAATGTATTTATGTTCTTCCTAAGGAGACATAAATGCACACATACATACACACACACCAAATATGCATTCAGCTCTATGCATTCATCTGAATTTATATATGTATATATGTGACTAATCTATTTTTCAAAAGCTTAGTAAATGTAGTCATATATGTCCTTGTGATTTATGAAAAATTCAACTGATGTTCATAGCACTAGAGTTGCATTTGTTTGTATTTTGTGTGTTTGTTTAAGGAAAACGAACTAATTCATGATGGGAATTTAAAATAAATGATCTCTGTAATTTCCAATTATGTGGCATTTTATTTCTTATTTTTTCAGCAAATGTGCAGTATCAGAAAGGAATTTCCTGATAGTAAAGTTGCTTGATAAATGATATCACAAAAATAATTTTTGAAGACTTTTATGATTTAAAAACATATATCAATGAGCTGGTCTTTAGAATTAAATCACTGTTTTCTTATGTTTGAGAGATAAATTACTGAGTGTAAATGCAAGTCAAGCTATAAAAGTACTTGTCTGTATACATTTCTCACAGGCCTTCACTCTAATTTTTAAAATGTTCATCTACAATATGTGAAACCTCATTATTATGTCCACTTTGATATTAATATGCATAATGTGAGATTAAATTCACTTTTGAAAATCCTAAATGCCATGTGTCATTTAAAAAAATAATTCTTCTATTTCCCAAACTAATTCCAATCAAACAGCAACCTATGTTTGTTTGATGTTGAGTAGAAAGATGCCCCCATAGACATTCTGAGCCTTTTCTGTGTCCCTCTCCATTATAGAATGAGGAGCCAGTGTTTTCTAGAGATGGAAGCAAGTTCTTCATGACTGTTCCTGTCAAGCAAGGTGGAAGAGGAGAATTCCACCACATAGCTATGTTCCTGGTCCAGGTAGGTCCTGGGATTTTTCTTTGCTTCAGTTTCATTGTCGTTGAAGGTTCAATGCTCCTTCCTTGGATTGGTATTTGTATTTCTGTGTGTATGTACAGCTGTTTATGAGCCATGACTCACCTGTGTAGGTCAGAGGACAACCTCTAGGTCAATTCTTTCCGTTCACCTTCTTTCAGGCAGGATTGCTTGTTGTACAATTCTGCCTGTGCTATGCCAGCTGACCCAGGAACTTCCGGAGGCTCTCCTGTCTCTACTTCTTATCTTACCAGAGGAGTGAGGGGATTATGGATGCATGCTACCAATTCTGCCTTTTACACGGGTTCTGTACATTCAAACAGATGTCCTCATGCTTATGTGGCAAGGGCTTCACCAACCAATCCATCTTTCCCAGTCCCAACAATCCCAGTTCTTGTGCCATCCAGAGCCTAGAGAAAGTGCCATGAAGCTAAGCACATAGAGCTTATTTTTGGGAGATAATGTCATATATTCAAACTGCACCATTACAATGTCAATAAAATGTAATCAGTCATATGTGCTGTGAAATGAGTGTCTTAGCATGCTATTTATTTATCTATTCATCTATTTATTTACTTATTTATTCATACAAGTCAAAGGTGGCCTTTGACTCACTATATAGTAGACAATGATCTTGAACTTCTAATTCTCCAACTCTGTCCCTAGATGCCAGGAAAATAGACATAAGCCAAGATCCAAATTATGCAGTTCTAGGTATCAAATCAAGGTTTTATGTGTGCTTTATGTATATCTACTAACTGAGCCTATATCCCCAGCCCTGGAATACAGAATATTGTTTTTATTGTTTTGATAGAGGGTTTCATGTGGCAGCTCTGGCTGCTTTGGAACTCACTATATAAATCAGGCTGTCCTGAAACTCACAAGGTTCCACCTATCTTTCTGCCTCTTGAATACTGGTATTGAAATGTGTCACCACACCCAGTTGGGAGGTAGAACTTAACTAGTATACTTGCTAATTTCAAGAGCCTGTTGACAATCTTAAAGAAAGTTTTGTTCATTAAATATATTTATTTTCTATATTGTACATGTAATACTGTCATGCCATTGTGTAGGTTTCAAATGTATGGACTAGCAATATGGCTCAGGTGGTAAAGGAACTCACCTTGTAAATCTAGTGACCTGTGTGAAACCCATTTAAAGGGGAAACTAAAGCGCAGACACCACAAAATTGTCATCTCCCTTCTATGTGCATGCCACAGAATGTCCAGCCACACATTTACATAATGTACCCACAATAATAAATAATGATATCATATTTTGAATATTCACAATCAAGTAAATACCCATCAAAGTGTTCTGGCAAAATAAACTTGAAATGCACTATTCTAGTAAATGCAGTGCATATTTTAAAGTAGAAAATAAAACTAATGTGTTCTCAATGACTAAGAAACCATGCTGCTTCTTAGAAACTTTTTGATATGAGAAGGAAACATTTTTCCTTCTAAATCTCAAACAAATTTTAAAACTTTAAATGATTTTAAAATGAAAAGGTTTATTAATAGCTGATTTAAATATGTCAAGATTAATGAGTCAATTTAAATTTAATTTTCAATAGTGCACATTCAGGAGGAAACAAGCATCCTTAGAAGTGAACATCTCCCCCACACACATACACGGAGCTTTAAATTGACAAATAATTAGGAGGAAATCAAATGATTATGTGAGATTCCCAAGCATGTAGCAAAAAGTATCTCTTTTTTATACAAAATATAAATATAAATGTGGCATAAAATCCATCACAAACTTAACTAATTTAATTTCTTCACTCCTTCAACTCTTGTGATTAGTATGAAGCTGATGCAACCTTAATAAAATTCACAGAAGTATCTGAAAAACATAGAATGATCATGGCCGGGAAGAAGAATGGGTCAGCACAGGAGGGAGGTGACAAAAGAGTAATGTGGAAGTGGGTAGGATCCAAATACATGATATTCTTTTTTGAAAATGTCAATGTGAACCACATTGTGTATAATTAACATATACTAATAAACATTATTTTAATTAAAACATATATATATATATATGTATGTATTTGAAATTTTACTTTGGATTGACAAAAGGCTATGGCAGTACTTAAACTACATAGTTACCTGAGGTGTGCATTTTTTTTTATTAACTTGAGTATTTCCTATTTACATTTCGAATGTTATTCCCTTTCCCGGTTTCTGGGCAAACATCCCCCTAACCCCTAAAAATGACTTATTTATTTTTATTTTATGCACATTGGTATTTTGCCTGTGCTTGTATATCTGCTTGAGGGTGTCAGATCCCTTGGAACTGGAATTACAAACAGTTGTGAGCTGCCATGTGGTTGCTGGGAATTGAACTCAGGACCTCTGGAAGAGCAACCAGTGCTCTTAACCACTGAGCCATCTCTCAAACCCTGAGGTGTGCATTTTTAAGCAATCTGCACAAATGTGACTTTAATTTTAATCAAGATTGAAAATAAGAAAAATGGGACATGTATAATTTCTACAGCTTGAAGGAAGACTGATTTTCATAGTAGATTATTAAGTTAGAAAAGTGGACCAGTTAATCATATACCCATGAATAATGCAATTGCATTTATTTCTAAATAAATATATGCATTTGTATATGAATAAATTTCTGGGTCTTTCTGGGTCAAATATTGATTGAAATAGGTAGGTAGGATTTTAAGGTAATATTTTCATTTTCTATGCGAATAACGGGTCATTAGGAAATTACTTCATTTATTTCTGCTAAGTAAATCTTGTGATCATTAGTACTAGGAAAATAGATTTCCAACAAATTGCACTCTATTAATGTAATCAGAGAATTTTACAGAATATTTTAAGTTGTATCTTACTTATTTGTGAGTGTGTGTTTTTGTGTGTGTGTGTGTGTGTGTGCGCGCGCGCGCGTGCGTGCGCATGTTCCTTGGAAGGTCTGAAGAGAATGTTAGATCCTCTGGAACTGGAATTATAGCTGGTTATGAGCCACCCGAGATGGGTACTGGGACTCAAACCCAGTCCCTTTGGAACTGTCCTCCTAACCACTGAGCTACTTCTCTAGTCATTAATGAATTGTTAAAATCCAGCACTCTAAGGATGTTGAAATTCTTAGGCAAATGGATGAAACTAGACATTTTCTATGAGAGAAACCAGTCATTAAAAGAACACAGGTGGTATGTACTCACTGATAAGTGGATATTAGCCTTTGGAATACCTAAGAAAAAATTCAGAGATCACTTGAAGTCCAAGGAGAAGGGAGACCAAAACGTGGATGCTTCCTCACTTCTTAGAAGGTGGAACAAAATACTCACAGGAGGAAACACAGGGACAAAGAGTGGAGCAGGGACTGAAGAAAAGGTCATCCGGATACTGTTCCACCTGGTGCCCCATTATGCAGCCACCAAACCTAGTCATTATTGCTGATGTGAAGAAGTGCTTGCTGACAGGTGCCAGATATGGGTATCTCCTGAGAAGCTGTGCCAGAGCCCTATTGATACAGATAAGGATGGCTGCAACTAACCACTGGACTGAACAAGGAGACCCTAATGGAGGAGTTAGAGAAAAGACTGATGGAGCAGAAGGGGTTTGCAACACCACAGGAAGAAAAACAATACCAAACAACCAAACCCACCAGACCTCCCAGGGACTAAACGACCAACCCATAAGTATACATGGAGGGACCCATGGCTCCAGCTACATATGTAGCAGAGGATGGCATTGTCCAGCATCAATGGGAGGTAAAGCCCTTGGTACTATGAAGGCGTGTTTCCCCAGTGTAGGGTAATGCCAGGGTGTTGGAGTGGGTGGATGGGCATGGAGTCATCCTCATAGAAGCAGAGTGAGGAAGAGTGGATATGGGAGAGGGGGCAAAGGGCTAACATTTGAAATATAAATACATAAAATATCCAAGAAAAATAAAATTACTAAAAAAAAATCCCTAATATTCTGATATTCAACTACTCCTTTAAACATTCATGATGGTCCTATTGATATACTGCCTGCCATGCAGGTGAATGAACCTGAGTTTGACTATTTGGTACCTGCCTCAAAGCCAGGCATTGACAGGCTCATCTGTAATGTTTTGTGAGATGAGCACAAGTGAATCTCCAGAGCTTGCTGGCTACCTAATCTAGCCAGATCAGGAGAGCTGTGTTCAGGAAGAGACCATGTCTCAAAAGTCAAGGAAAAACTGAATCTTGGAAGACACCTATATCAGCCTCTGGCTTACCCCCATGAATATGCATGTACATACTCGCACCAAAGAAAGACTTCACAAATTAAGAGTGAAGGCTAGAAACATTTGTATAAATATATCATGATAGTCGCAGCTCTGAATGAAGTTAGTTTACTTAAAACATTAAGAAAGGAAATCATATTCTGTTGAGCAGATGTTAGCTTCCAAGAAAGGGTCTTTTCACATTGAGTTAAGAATCTCTTTAAAGGTTTTTTTTGTAATTTTTCTGTATTTTTGAGGGTTTTATATGTGTATATAATGGAACATGATCATATTTTCCATGTTTTCCCCATTCTCTTCATGTCCCCTTTAATACATCCCTCTCCCACTGCCATTTGGTGTTTTCGTCATTGTTGTTGTTGTATTATAACAGCTAAGTCTAGTTAGTGTTACACATCTGGACCTGGGTGAGACAACAGCTGGACGGTGGGAGATATACCAGTGGGCACTTTCTCAAGAAAAGGATGATTCTCCTCCAGTGATTATCTACTGACCACTGCTCCTTAGTACGGTGTGGGCCAGGAGTTTTCATCTGTTGCTGAAATAGCCTGTGTGCAGATGAATCTTTAACTCTTGCAATGTCCAGAGCAACTGCACAGAGCACCTGTCTTGACTTTTTTCATCTTTGCTACAGAGTGTGAAATGTTTCACTGAAATAGAAAACTTTCACCCTATTCTGGTGACCATTCAGGACATTAATAATTTGCCAACTGAGAAAAGAACAAGACTGGTATTATTTGTGAGAATTCTGTCAGTTGACTGAAATTAACATAATTGTTATGGAGCCATAAATTGATATTTAGGTAAAAACAGTTTATCATGCACAAATATTCACAGAACTCACACACATGAACACACACACCCCCACACACACACACACCACTCAGGTGCAGCCTTACACATGTGCACAAATGTACACATTATTTGGGTACATAGTTTGAAACTTCTTGTTTCATTTTAATAACTGCTATAAGACCATTTCATTAATTGCATAAAGCTGTTGCTTTGTAGTCGATACAGCATTTTTGAAAAATAATACCTGATCAGAGTAATGGAATAATGAATAAATGCTGTGGTGTCCTGTCATTCCTTTTAGTACGCTTTCGTCAATTGATGCATATATTTCGAGTTCCTTTTTACATTAAAATAAGGACTTTTTGAAAAAGATTTCAATCAATATAATTTAGGTTTGCAACATTTGTAGAATGATATATAATTTTTCTGATACCCTCTAATGGAATTTTTAATATCTTGCATTTAGTGTACTCTGAACTGTGATTTTAATAGGTCTGTGGCATTCACTCATACAGACTTGTTATGCTTGCTTTAAATGATCCATTTTCACCATTAAAGTTATTCTGCACTTTGATGTTACATTCTTAGACAAGCAATCTTATTCACAAACAGTTCTATTTTAATTGGCCCACAAGAATCCATTTCTAAATGTTCAAAGAGTTATACGTATATTAGTCAGGGTTCACTATAGAAACAGATTTGATAGAATAAGTACATATTAAAAGTGGATTTATGAGATTGGCTTACATGATACAGTGGGAAGTCCAACAATAGCTGTCTCACAATGGCAAGGTAAAGCATTCAGCAGTTGCAGGGTTCATAAGGCTCGATGTTTCAGTAATTCTATTAGGTCCCCAAAGAGCTGCAGAATAACCGGAGAGCATTTTCGCTACACATATAATTTCTAAAGAAGTTGACTCTAATATCAACAAAGAGAGGAAGCATTAATAGAATAGATGAACTCACCAGCAAGAATCAAGGCCAACGACTGAAAGCAGCTTTACTTCTTCCACAGCTTTTTACTGGTAGCATGACAGGGACGTGCTGCCACATTTAGAGTAGATATTCCCACTTTCAGTAATCTGATCAAAACATCTGTCACAGGAATGCTCAGATGATTGCCTTCTAGTCAGTACCAGATCGAGTCATGTTGACAAATTGATCTCCCACCACCATGTTTCACCAAGTAAACCACATGCATGTGTAATATCTTCATTAGGTTTCATATGTAGTGTCAACTGACTCCTCAAAACAAAGCATGATCATTTAGAAGTGAAAAAGGAGTGCACACTACATTGCTGACTTCTCAATAGGATGCTGTTGGCCGGGCATAGTCATTCTGTTCTGGCCTTGGGGCAGTAGTCCATTGCTAATGAACATGCATGGAACGCTGATCATGATGTACCCTGGCAACATAATGGCCTGCAGTCATAGCCTCTGCCATGAAGCTCAGCTGTGTCTGAGAGCCTCCTGATTCACTGACAGCAGGTTTGTGCATTTGAAGTGGTTACTGAGACCAGTAAATCTTTGCAAACATTGTGCTGTCTGGCTCAAGTATAGATGAAAACATCAGAGGGCAAGCTACCCAAGTGCTCTCAGGCTCTCTTCAGGCTGGAGTGTAAGGCTTATGCTCATGAACATTTAGTGCATTTTTCTTCACATTTATAGAATCTTCTACTGTCAAAGTTATTTAATAAGTGAAATAATTCCTTTACTTTTCTTAGCCTCCAATGAAATATGATTATAATTTTGTGTAAAACGCAGTACTGAATTTTAACATTCTCTCTCTTTCTACTCTCTTCCTTTCTCTGTGTGTGACTACACCCATGCATGAGTATAGGACAGCTGTCAATTTTGAGTGTCATTCTTCAGGTGATATCTACCTCCATATTTGAGAAGGATCTCTTATAACTCACCAAATAGGCTAGGCTCTCTGGCCTGTGAGCGCCAAGAATCTGTTTGTCCATGAGATGTCAAGTAATTATCATTATGACTAGTTAATTAATTTTTTTTTTTCGGAGCTGGGTACCAAACCCAGGGCCTTGTGCTTGCAAGGCAAGCGCTCTACCACTGAGCTAAATATACAACCCCTAGTTAATTTATTTTAATTTTACTTTTTTATTTAATTTTTAAAATTAATTTTAAACTAATTTATTTTCAAAATTAGCTTAATTTGATGATAATTTCAAAAATTACATTTAAGTTAACTGTTAAGAATTTTATATTTTTAAATGAGGATGAAATTCATTTTCTCGTGCTTTCCCAGTATGTACTTTGTAGAGTGAGTTCTTACATTGTCTCCTGGGTGATATTTAAAATTTGGACTTTTTCATGAGGCCAAATAATTATTAAACCCATTACTTTTATTTGCATTTAGGTGACTTAATGTAGGTTTATGTTATGAACTATTTTTTGATGTTTCAATGAGATTATATGCATAGTGCATGTTCATTTGAACATTTCATTATTTATTTGATGTTAGTAAAAAAAAAATCACAATTTCTGTACCCAAATAAAACACTTGCATGTCGCTCTATAAAAGTTTCTGGATTACTCTCACTGTGACCATATTGCAGCAGAAAGTCTGTTTTTTCAGTATCATACAATCTACAGCCAACAAACCCAGACAGTATTGCAGATGCCAAGAAGTGCATGCTGACAGGACCCTGATATAGCTGTCTCCTGAGAGGCTCTGCTAGAGCCTGACAAATACAGAGGCAGATGCTCACAGCCAACCATTGAACAAAGAAGGGGATCCCCAATGTAGGAGCTAGAGAAAGGACTGAAGGAGTTGAAGGGGTTTGCAACCCCATAAAAACAACAATATCAAACAACCAGAACCCCAAGAGCTCCCAGGGACTAAACAACCATCCCAAGAGTACACAGGGATGGACCTATGGCTCCAGGCTCATATGTAGCAGAGGATGTCCTTGTGGAGCATCAACAGGAGGAGAGGCCCTTGGTTTGTCAAGGCTCAAAGCCCCAGTATAGGGGAATGTCAGGGCAGGGAGGTGGGAGTGGGGTGGTTGGTGGCACCCTCAAAGAAGTGGGGTAGATAATAGGTTTCTGGAGGCGAAATCAGGAAAGAAAATACCATTTAAAATATAAATAAAAATATCCAATACAAATAATAAGAGGAAAAGCCTATTAATAGCAAGAATCTTTCCTAAAATGAATTCCCATTTACAGACTTCCTGAATAAGGGTAAACCTTTCGCAGATTATAGAGAAATTTGAAGCAGGCTACCTCAGGGAGATTACCTGCTAGCTATTGGTTTGTCCCATTATGGCTCCTGACTGAACGGAAATGCACATGGTCTATGTACATCCTATGCAGGCACTCACATATATGCTCAAATAAAACCAATAAATATTGGATAAATAAACCTTGTTGAAAATTCTAAGTTTGGAACCATATAATTACAATTGATTCTGAGTATTGCCCTTATCATAGACAATATTTTTCTAGGGAAACCTGTACTGGGGTTTAAGTGCCATACTTTTCAAAGTCAAGGGTAGAATTTGTATCCAACCTGAGCCTCTTTGTCATATTGAGAATCTATTTTCGAAACATGTTAAAGATGCACAAATCCAGCTGATCATCTGTGTTCATCTATCTCAGAACTCCCTTCAAGAAAATAAATGTAAAAAAAAATTGAAGAAGTTTATGTGTAGGGTTGGAGAAATGACTCAGTACTTATGAGCAATTATTCCACAATCACCAGTTTGGACCCAGAAATGTCTGTCTGTTCTTAGAGGAGCCGGGACAGAAGGAGTGGTCTTGATGGTTTCCAACTAAGACATTCTACATGCACAGGTTCAGAAAGAGACTGTGCTTTGGCAGAACAGGAACAGAATACTGTAAGAGGACACCCAGTAACCATTTATGGCCTGTGCTCACAGGCATAGGCATATGCACCTTCACACATGCTCATGTACTCACATGGGCACAGAAGTATAAACATTAATAAATAGTTGCTTTCAGAAACAATGAGTGCCTTCTGGTTTGTGTGAAATTGTTTCCCTGGGCAGTTATTTTCACATAGCCTCTTATTAGTCTCTCTTCTCATCACTGGGACAAAATATTCAGCAAAAGTAGTATGACGAAGGGTTTTCTTTAGAGTTTGAGGATAGTCCATCATGGTGGGAAAGCATGATAGCAGAGGCTTGAAATGCCTAGTCTTATCATATCCACAGTCAGGAAGCAGAGAGAGATGAATGCTAGTGCTTATCTCATTTCCTCTTCTTAACTAGTTCAGGATCCCAGTCCAGGATGGAGCTGGTCACACATTGGGCACATCTTCCTTCTTCAGTTAACACACTCTAGACACTGCCCCATGGACATGGCCAGATGAGTGTCTCTTCGGTGCTTCTTAATGGTGTCAGGTTGAGAATCAAGATTAACCCTCACAATATCTCTCCCACTCAGAGAATGATAAACAAAGTTCCCTAATTATTTGAGATAAGCAGCTGCACTGACATTTTCCCAAACTGTGAAATAAAAGAAAAAAAAATCTCACTGTTGCATTTGCCCACTTTGTCTGAACAGTAACAAGCAGTTTCACTCAGGAGAGCTGACAATTCCACTCAGAACAATATTAAGTTCCATTATTGATTATAAGTACTGTAGAGAATCACATGCCTGTGATTCATAATCCTATCACCTAATCAACCTAATAAAAGGTTTTCATTAAATTTCACTACTCTATCTGATTAGGACATTGTCTGAAAACAATGAGTTCATTTCCTGTGATGAATAGACAGTAAATTAAAGCATGATATTTTTAAGCAGTATAGCATCTTTCTTATTTAATAACTATGAACTCTGGGCCAAATTTAATATCAGATATTTGAATAAACAGGAAGTTACCATGTAACAAACACAGGGCACTGTTAAATATGCCAACATGCTTCTAGTTTGGGAATAGAAATTGCTGGCTCACATTTTGCTTCTTTGCATGAGATAACATCATCATCAGTTCAGAGTGTGTGTCTCATGTCTAGTCTCCACTACAGCCATTTTATTCTAGATTTCCAGCCTGCTTCAGAAAATGAATAAAGTTTTACTCTTGTTCTCTGCCTTATTCTGAATTTAAAGTTAAAGTAAGAGTTGAATTGAAAGTATAGTGCCATACTGTAGCTTCTCTCTGAACTTTACCCAGGGTGTCTATTCTGCCAAGTTTATATAGAAGACATATGGATTAAACAAAAGATATATCTCTGTGTCATAACAATTTATATGCTTTTCTACATTGTTTAATTTGTATTCCTTCCCTTGAGAGATAGTTCATCTGATAAAGCTTCCTGTGGCCAAGCCTGTTATCATGAGTTCAATCACTGGGATCTACATGGTAGAATGAGAGGCCCGACTCCCACAGGTTCTCCTCTAACTTTTACAGATATGCTATGGCACTCACACGCACACACACACACACACACACACACACACACACACACACACACACACACACACACAATGTGAAAAATGTAAATTAAATTATCCTTCTGTGACTTTGTTTTTTTGAAAGTGTTTGAAAAACTCCCTGAGATTCAGAAATCCCCCTGTCTGACCTAATCAAGTCTCTGCATTTGTTTTTATGTGCTCAAAAATAATCTAACAAATTCTGATTGGTTTGGACGGTGTTGCTTAGAGACCATAAAAACGTCAATGTGCTGCCCCTAGAGACTTGGCAGGTATGGCTGCTGTATCACATGTGCGTCGGTAGGTGGCAAAGAGGAGAGGGGCTATGTCTATGATCAGTGTTCTGATCTGTGAATATCTGACTGATCGGTAGCCTAACAATCTTTTAAAAACAAAATCAACCTGAGACAATTACCACTGGATCCTGGATCCTGTAGTGACAGGAGTCTGTTACCATCAAAGGCCAGGTAGAAGTCCCTGATCTGAGTTGCTGCCTAAGAACACGTTTATGTCTGAGGGCTGTGCAGAACTTGCTATTTGCCTCACTATTGTGGAAGATCTGGCCCTGGGGTCAAGAGAGTGGGAGATATGACCCTGCTCCTAACCAACTGAAGTACTATGGAAAGCAACCTATTCATGTGGTGATTGCAGATGAGGAAATCCATGACTCTGGGCCTGGGAGAGCTGATCCTGGCATTGTTTCCTATGTGGTTGGGGTAGAGAGATCCTCCTCCCTCTTCCTAGCTCACCATTTGCCACAAATGGAATACAGAACTCTGTGATCATGAGAGCAGGAGGGCTGGCCCTGCCCTTAACCAGTTCCGACACTCAGAAGACTGGGCCTGAACCTCACCTGGGCAACACAGCAGTGCTGACCCTAATGGGGTGTGAGCATGGGAGAACTGGCCCCACACTTGTTCATTGTGTGGTAACATATCTCAAGGGAGAGACCTCACTCTCACCCCTTGCCACATATGGCAGGCAGGGGAGTTGTCCCCAAGTTCATGAAAGTAGGAGAACTGGCCCTATCCATCACTACCTTTAACACTCAGGAGGTCAGGCTCTGAACCTTACCTGGGCACCACAGTAGAACTGCTCTTGGTATGGAGGGTATGGTGGAATGGATTGGGATGTGTATTGCTGGTGAGTTGCCCTAAGAGCAGGAGAGCCAGAGGCCAGCTCAAATACCTCTCAGATCCAGACCCAGGACTTTGAATTGTCCCACCCAAGGATCTATCCCATCAGTGAACTGCTGGAGTGCATAAAGGAGCCTTCCTACGGATACAAAACTACAGGATCTATCTCCATATCAGAAGTCAACAACAGGATATCTGAGAGGAGTCTCGGTAAGGTTCTAGTTTTGATAGAATAGCAGAAGATAGAGGTCTCGAACCAGACCAACAAGCCATTGCAACGAACATTTGCAAGCAAAAGGGTGTGACCAAGCATGTATACTGAGGGGCATACTGTGGCATACTGCAGCTTCCATAATGATATTTATTCCCTCTGTTGTCAGAGAGGCTGCAAGTTGGAGGGTAGTTACAATATTTTTTCCCTAATCTTAAGTATGTAACTTTCATAGTCATATCTTAGGTCTCTGAGACAGTCTCATATTTTCGCATACTCAGAAATCTATGAACCAAATGAATTTCAAAATATTCACAAATATAAAAATTATGTTTTATGTGATGTTTCACCTTGAATTTGACATCATAGATGAGCTAACATATTGAAGTATTAACTCGCTGTTCTATGGAGCAATCAAAGTAGATCCTGAAAGCACGTGAAGAAGCTGCCTGATACAGTTTAGGATTCCATGCTGGTCTTTGGTGTGCAACTGAAAAAAGATTCCCACAGACTTTCTGTCTTCTTACATTTGTACCTTTGATCTCCAAAGACTTGAGACCTATTATTACCTCAGAAAGTACACAAGATTTATAAGAACAAGATTCTTCTCATTTGCTTTCCTCATTTCATTGAGACAGATTCTGGGGATGTGAACCAAGCATACTATGTAGCCAAGGTGTCACATGACTTCTGGTTTTCCTGCCTCAGCCTTCTGAGCAAAGGAGGTTACAGGCCTGTATAGAGTGAGCAGGAACAGAGCATTTATGAAGCTAGTGAATGTAAATCAATACCTAGAAGACTAAGAATGTTCTAAAGAAACAGAGTGGCACACAGACCGTGTGTTCATTTTCTGCTTCAAGTAGAATTGGAAATAAGATGTAACAAGTCCCCCATATCTATACATCTATACATATCTACACATCCAGATATCTATATTCAGTACATAGTTACATCAAAAATGGCTTGGGAATATTCCCCATGCAGCATTCTCACAGGACAATGATATAAAGTTTGGATTAAACTCCAGTAGTCACAATGTTTCAAAACCAAAGGGTTTTTTTTTTAATACATATAATTTCTTATTTTTCACACATAATTGAACACAGGGAATATCTCATTGTTTCATTTATCTGTGTTCCACATATCTAGGTCTACTTTGTTTGTAAACTCTTTAGTACATGAACATAGACATATTTTATTGCCAACTGTGACTTTAATCTTTTAAATGCATTTATTTGTTTGTGGATGCAGTCCTGTATGTGAGGTTGTGTGGAAGTGAGAGGAACGGCACTCAGGATGTGGTGCTCTCATTTCATAATGAGCTCTTGGAATGAAACTTGGGTCATCTGCTTGTGTGACAAGTGCTTTTATCCACTGAGTTATGTGATTGTCCTTGGCTTTTACTTTATAAGACCTTAAAGATCTTGGGTTGGGGAAATCTCTCACAGGCCCCAGATCAACAGGTCTTAACCTGTGGGTTGCAAAACTTCTAGGGGATGCATATGAGAAATCCTGTCTAGAAGACATTTATACTATGATTCATACAGGTTGCAAAATTACAATTATGATGCAGCAATGAAATAATTTTATCATTGGATATCACCACAGCATGAGGAACCATATTAAAAGGTTACAGCATTAGAGAATCACTTCTTAAGATCAGGAACAGCAGTCAGTTAATGATTGCTAAAAAGGATGATTCAGCCTTCGCCAAGATTGTGTCCCTTCTAGGTCATTCAGTCTCTAGTAGTCAATTAAACACCTGTGTACATGAGCCATGTTAAATGAACTCAGTGGGATACATTTACATAAATGAACATATATGAAAAAGCAAATGCCCACCATTCCTGGTGACACAGGCCTATCTTCCAGTACTTGTAAGGCTGACTCATGCATGCTAGTGCCTGCCTCCCATCCAGCAATTGGGAGGTTAAGGTAGAATGATCTCAGTCTCAAAAACAAACAGAAGCATGAAAACCATCACACATTAAGAGTACGTATATTTCTTCTAACCAAGACCTCCAATCGTAGGTGTTCTCTCAGTCATGTACCTCAGGAGCTATAAGAGAATACCTTTAACAACAAAAATGTGGGAGTCACAGGTGCAGTCTGAAGCTTGAACAATTTCCGGCATTCCGTAGCACAGTCAAATGACTGTGCTTGGATAATGGTTTGGATATTTCAAAGCTAATAAGAAAGATGTGTGATGTTTCTTTCTCAAGGAAATGGTGCACATCTACAGTGAAGGACAGGATAAGCCTGAGCTGATCAACCTGTACTGGACAGAAATAACCTGTGACTAAGTGTAATAACTCACACATAGAGAGTAGAATGATAAATGTTGGAGGGAGTAGTCAGTTTTGTCTTGGCTTCAATATTTTACAACATACCAAATGTTACAGCACAACACACATATGGAAGGTAGAGAATAAATAGCATTGCTTGGTCACTGCAGTTTCTTCTGAAATGTTTGCTGTGACACTGTACACCTGCATTTCCTGTATTGTTTACCTATGGCTCAGGGATAAAGGTGCTGTCCCATCCTGGTCTTTTTATTAGAATATGTGTGAGTCATTGAATTTAGTGTAGGAAGCCTAAGTTGTTGAGAAAAAATTAGATGAAGCAAATGCTGCTTGTACTATTATTTTAACCAAATAAGAAATCAATATTTTCAATTTTATTTTATTATGTATTTATTTTCTTATGTTTTATCTATTATTATTTCTTTTTTCAGAGTAAAAGCGAGCAAATTACGGTGCGACATCTGACATCAGGAAACTGGGAAGTGATAAGGATCTTGGCCTATGATGAAACAACTCAAAAAATGTGATTGTTTTTGCTTCTCTACATGGGCTGCCATCAGCATTATCAAGTGTAATCTTTTCTATTATTAGAGAACTATTCTATGGTTGTGTGTTCAAGCAACCCATGTAAAAATAACCCCTTTAGAAACATTGTCTTGGAGCTGTACCAGGTACTGCTCTTGTAGAGGACCAAGGTTCAGTTTCTAGTACCCATAGTCTCATAACTACTTGTAATTCCAGCCCCAGGGAAATCTGATACCCTCTGTTTGCCTACATGTACATTTGCACACACATACAATTAAACACATAGATACACATAGAAATACAGATACATCTTTATAATTGTTAACCTTCCTTCATTCACAGACACTGTACATAGACCCAGTTCTACCACATACTTGTAAGACATTGGAAAATCAGGACGATTATTTTATAAAAAAGACCAATGTATTTCTTGGATACAACAAATTCCTATGTCTGAATAAAACAGCAGCCACTGTCAGTCTTTTTGATGGGTTAGAAAAATTCAAGTGAAAATTAAGGTTGAAGGAAAAAAAAAATCTACCACTAAAACTTTGCTTTTCTTTCCAAACAGCTACTTTCTGAGCACAGAATTTTCTCCCCGAGGGAGACAGCTATACAGGTAGGTATAAACTCATTTCCCCCAGGTTGGCTTTTCAGAGGCTAAGAACACAAATGGAAAATGGCATGGAAAGAAACTCAGATTGTTTTCAATATGTCAAGGGGAAATCATACAAGTCTCAATATGACAACCTCAGACTCTTGGTCTTTTCTCTTGTGTGTGTACCTCAGGAAACATAGGAAGCTACATGTTGAACAGACTTTTCTCTCTTGATATTTTCTTTGTTTCTTTCTTTTTTATTTGTGGATAACAAAAAGATGCACCTCACATTTCAGAGAGAAGAAAAGGCAGTCTATTCCAGAGCCAAATATAAGTGGCCATAGCAAGGAAACAGATTCAGATCACTTCAAATACAGAATTCCAATGAGGTAACAGTGGAGCTTTGTAGTAATAGGACAAAGACAGTCAAAAATCAAGATACTTTTCAGGTGCATCCGTGGAAACCTCAGTTAGACAACTTACTGCAAGTCTCGGGAATCTGTGCTAGAGTTCTCAGGTGCCAGCACCTGATGACATTCTTAATTTAGAAGTTGGTGAAATTTAGAAGTCTTTTCCTTCCTAAATAAAGGTGCCAATAAACGGCTCTTAGAACAGCTAAAATAACCCAAGACTGTTTGGCTCTGATCCTGCAGCTGCTCTACAATCACTTAACTGTTAAGCAGTCATTGATTTCTACAATGTCCTTGGAAATTCAGTCCACACTGCAAATACACAACAATGAAGATATGACAAACCTGAATATAGTTTTCTTTTTATTCCCATTACTTTTTTATTGGCCTTACATCCTGATTGCAGCCCTTCCTCTCATCCCAGCCCCACTCACCCTGCCACACACAGCTCCTCCCCTTGCCTCTCCCCTTTTCCTCTGAGAACAGAAGGTGCCCCACTGCTCCTTATTTCCCCCACTATCATGTACCTACCCCTCATGGCAAAACAAGTGACTGCAGGACCAGACTCATTCCCTACCATTGATGTGAGACAAAGCAGCCAAGATAGGGGAAAGAGATCCACAGGCAAGCAATAGAAACAGGGACATCCCCCGCTCTAGCTGTTACTGGACCACATGTAGACCAAGATGCACATCTGCTACATATTTGAGGGAGGCCTAGATCCAGCATCTGCATGCTCTTTGATTTGTGGTTCATTCTCAGGGTCCCAGGAGTCCATGTTAGTTGAGACTTTTGTCTTTTTGTGAAGACCCTATCCCTTCTGAGTCCTTCAATCCTTCCCAGGACTCCTGGAGCTCCAGCTAGTGATTTTCTGTGGGTCTCTGCATCTGTTTAGTGAGCTGATGGATGAAGCCTCTCAGAGGACAGTTATGCTAGTCTTTTCTCTGAACACGTAGCAGAGCATCATTACTTTTCATAGGACCAATCTCTTCAAAAAGAACCTCACAGTCGTTCTCTGGTTCCTCATCTGTCACCCTCTGAGTGCCCAGGTTTTTCCAGACATGAGATTTCTATGTTTCTTCTTTATCCACTTTTATAGTTTTACATTGTTTTATATATATATATATATATATATATATATATATATATATAAATTTTCTCACCACTACACATTACAGACATTTTCATAATTTCCTAGCAATCATTCCTTCTGCACCATCTCATGTTGAGTTTTCTGTACATTAATCAATGTGTCAAAAATAAAATTTATTCCTATGTAACATAATAGCATGATGGATGGGTCTCTGAATACAAATTCTGTCAAGCAAAGTTTTTTCTTTCTTTCTTCTTTCTTTCTTTCTTTCTTTCTTTCTTCTTTCTTTTTTTGTTTGTTCTTGTTGTCTTGAGGTTCATAAAGTTAAAGAGATTATTGGAAAAAGTAGATTCGTTGAGTCTAGGAGGTCCTCTGCTTAATCAAAGTGTAGCAATACATATGTAAATAGTTACATCTGCCCAGTATGTCTACATATGAAATTAAATTAATCAAGGGCTTTATAACTCAACTCTTCAACATTAAAATGCCTCCCCATTCTGCAAGCTCTCAACAGGACCTCATATGTCTTTTATTTTGAGCAGTCAAAGGGCTTATTATTTCTGGATTCTACATGCACTTCAAATTTCCATTTCACATACCCGTTTTAAAACATGTCAAGTCTGCCGTGGTTTATTCTCAATGGAAATTCACCCTACTTGAGAAGTTTTACCTCTCCTTATCAAGTAGCTTATACTTTATGTTTGGAAAGTAAAAATGTATATAGAGGACATGGGATATAAAGTGCTCACCATAATCATGGAGACTGGAGTTTGGATTTCTGCCTCCTATGCAAAAGCCAGATAGAAGAAAATCCAGCACTGGAGAGGTGAGGATGTGGGATTCCCAGAGCAAATTGGCATGATAGACTAGCAAGAGTAGGCAAGCTTTCAGTTTATGGACTGCCCAATTAAATGAAATAGAAACCAATTGAGAAAGACATATACAAACGTGTACATACACAGGAGCACACACCCTGAAGAATGACATATCTCACATTCACAACAGGTCTCCTCACTTCAATTAACACAAATAAGGAAAATTCTCCGATATTATCTCTCAGATCTACCAAATCTGGATAACTCACTATTAATATTCTAAGTTCTGTGAGGTTGACAATGAAAACTAACCCTCATAACCATGAACAATGGTTTAGAGATGTACATCATATTTTATTTCTCTCATTAAAAACAAGCAAAAATTCTAAAAGAAATGACCATTGGAGATTAAGCTCTGGTCAAGGTCAGTGGATGAATTTGCTTGAGACTCTTTGCTCTTATTCGTTTAAATGAGTCTTGAATCACATCTACTATTTAGATATGTGTGGTTTCTTGTCTTGTGACTATAACACAGAAATTAATTTGTCCCTGACCTGGACTAGTGCAGTGATCTTCCTAGAAAGAGAATAGAGTTCCAAAAAATATCCTCTTACATGGCTTATGAATTGCCATTTCGATTGACTGTAAAATGGAATTTGATCCAGAAAATTCGGTCAATGTCTTGCTTGAGCTTTAAAAAGGTCGGTTGTTGATTTAATTAATGGTAGAATCAGAACTTTTGATCCAGTGTTAGTGTTTTTGTCTAAAAGCATTGTGAAAGATGCTGGGTAGATATTTAGTGAGCAAAGTACTTATTGTAGTTGCCTGAGGATGAGTTCTGATCCAGTGCATCCATAGTAATAGTGGCTATGAATGCTTGTAATCATTGTCTGAACGGGCAGAGAGACAGGAGGATTCCTGGAACTTTCTAGCTAGACAGTATAGCTGAAACAGAAACCTTTGGTTTTAGTGAGAGACTCTGTCTCCAAAACATAAGGAGAGGGGAAACAGATGGTAACACCCAATATCAGCATTTGGCTCCTGCACATGCATACATAGGAGATTACTCCTAAATTCATCTGCATATTCCACATGAACACACACTTAATAAGTAAGTCTTAAATACCAGTGTAAGTCTCCATGGACCTTGGATGTGAAGGCCTTATTGAAAGACAATGGCTTCAAATCTTAGTGTTACCAACCCAGCGTGGACTATATACTAACTCTCTAGAATGGTGGTTGGACATCACTGCGGCTGTATTTAATAAAACTGAATTGTGACATAAAAATGACTTAAATGACAAAATTTATAACCATAGTTCAATAAATGTATGTGGTTATTTTACAAGTCATCACAGAGTGAATATTTAGGTACCTAGTATGTCTGTGGATTGTCATGATCTCACAGCATTTCAAGTATGAAATTGTAATTCTGAGGGTTGCAAATAACACTAAGAAAGAGTTCCTTCTTCCAACTTGTTCCTTATATATTTATATAATATATAAATCGTGGCCCATTTTAAATGTGGTTGAGAACACTTTGCTAAAATAAGCTTTTGTTAGTATTATGTGTAACAATGTCCCTATGACATTTTCATACATGCATGTAATGTATTTAAGTCGCGTTCACTCCCTTGGCCTCTCAGTCCTGTAGATCTTCTTCTTCTTCCTTTCAAGCTACTGTCATGTAGTATGTGTTGCAGGGAAAATAGGATGGATACAGAGATAGAGAAAGTTTTGTTAGGGTTATTTATGGGAACATGGGCAAATTATGAATGTCTAAACCACAAAAGGAAATGACTCTCCTTCTTTCAAGAGCCATTAGATGCTAACAACTCCCCCAGAATAGCCATCATGAGTCCTCTCTTTTGGGGGAAAAGAAAGCATATATTTTTATCACGCTTTCTGCCCTAAACACCATGCTCATAAAATATAGACAAAAGCTTTTCTGTTGACTTTGAATGTCAGAAGTATCTCATATATTTTCAGACACAGTGTAATTTCTTTCCTAAAAATCTCAGTGCCCATCTTTAGTAATACAAGTTAGGATAGTGAATTCTAATGTTTAGACTGTTGAGGTTACAAAATGATGACCTTCATTTAGAGAGAATTTTTAGAAACAATTGTTCATCCTTTTGACTGATATTTATTAAGGATTACTTATCTTTGCCTGTATGAACAAATTTTCTTCTAGACTGCACATAAAAAACAATGTAGAGACTAGAGATATCTCAGCATTTTAATTCTATACTGCACTAGCAAAATATGAGAGTTCAGTTCTCAGAATCCAGATGCCCTCTTCTGGCCTCAGGTATCCACACATATGTGCACATATACGTATAGGCATACACATAACCAAAAATAAATATTAAAAGGGGAAATAGAATTAAAAGTAAATTGTAGTGAATCCAATGGGAATTGGTATGTTTATTTAGTTTTATGTATTTAATACTTATATGCATATCCCATATTATTATTATTCCCCAGAAAAAATGCATGTATCCTAACTTTAATAATGGAAAGTAAATTTGCATGTGTTGGAGGAATCATAAGTGACGAGAAATTTTCACAGGAGCTCTCAGGCAAATTTTCTATTTGACTGCATTTAAATATTGATGTTGTTAATTTCAAGAGTCTATATTAACATTATTTCTCCTTTTTGCTTTATTTTTCTAGTGCTTCTACTGAAGGACTATTGAGTCGTGATTGCATCTCATGCAACTTTAGGAAAGAAGATTGCACGTATTTTGATGCCAGCTTTAGTCCCATGAATCAACATTTCTTGTTATTCTGTGAAGGTTAGATAGTATATACTTTTCAATAGGATTCAAATGCATACACTTTTTAAAATCAATTTACATTACCATCATTAATAGGTGTTTATATGTCATGAGATTCAAAGCTTAGACCACTATTTCACTTAGAGGAGGCCAAAGGAGGGCATCAGACTTCATGGAACTGGAGTGCTGGTTGTGAGCTTTTCAACTTGAGTACTGAAAACTGAATCCCCATTATTTCCAAGGATAATACATGCCCTAACTGCTGAACCATCTCTCTAATACGTTCAAAATAAAAATCTTTAGAAATTTAAAAAGTAAAGTGGCTGTATATCAAAATGGATATGTGAAGAGGTAGACAATTATTTTGACAAAACCACAGTACAATCATAATTTACCTACTTTTTAAAAAAAGAGTCTTCCTCAGAAGAAGTAGTTTTTTATTAGGAAATGAGGACCATTGGAAACAAAAGAACCTACTGCATTGGTAAAATACTTTCCTTGTAAGAATGAGGACCTGAGCTTGGTTCTCATAAGTAACATTAAAAATATGTTTAGTATGATGACATATAATTATAATCCCAGTCCTTGGAAAGAGGGGCAGGTAAATACCCCAGGGATTGCTGGCATCCAGCATCACCTACTTGGCAAATTCCAAGCCGGTATGAGAAATTATTTTTAAAAGAAAAATCAGTGGAAACTGAAGAGCCATGCCCAAGTTTGTTTTGACTTCCACTTGCACACACACACACACACACACACACACACACACACCTTGCACGCACGCACACACACACACACACACACACACACACACACAAAAGGGGTGTATGTTCACACAGAACACCCATTCTTGTTTATATAAGTATTTGGGGTTTGTACGGACTTACTTCCTCTGCTCTTCTTAATTTGGTGCTGAGCAATAGCTCCCACCTCTTGTTTTGTTTTATGGTAATAAAGCCATAGCCTCACATGGATGTTTCTAGAGAAATCTTATAAGAATATATTGAAAATAATCTATTTCCCTTTAATGTGGCACTGTACTTCTTAGAAACAAAATGGAATTTATACATCCCGTGAAATATAATGAATGGCATGAATTCTAATTATTTTGTTTCTGTTTCATGGTATTTTAAATATACATTACTTCCTTTTTAGAAAAGGAACTCTGTCATGTAGTCTTTATAGTAAACATGACTTAGATGTTCTTATTGTATTTATTTACTTGCTTGTATGTGTGTATGTGTGTATACATGGCATGATGCATATGTGGAAATCAGAGGGCATTTTAGGAGTCAGTTCTCTCTTTATACAATTGGCTTGGTGGTACATACCTTTGTATGTTCAACGATTTTTTTAAAAAACCTTTAATTGTATATTTTTAAATTCTAGGTCCAAAGGTCCCAATGGTAAGCCTTCACAGTACAGACAACCCATCAAGTGAGTACCAGAGAGGGCATTTTTGTAAATAATAGTTGGCCTTCATCATGGGCAAAGTAGAGTTTTACTTTGGTTGGTTTGTTTTGTTTTGTGTTTTAATTCTGAGTATCATATTCTCTAGAACTTTCCTCAAAGGGATCCTCAGGACAAAAAATGCTCTGTAAAGGATTTTATGTTGATTTTATTTATGTTATTAAAGCAGCAAAGTGAGTCGTTTGATCACCTTACACCTTAGATTAAATAATAGCCATTTCTGAATCTAAATCCCACGAAAAAAGATTGACACATTCGTGCATTCCCACCTACTTGCCACTGAGTTTATAGATCATTTCTTCAACCCCATGTAGGTTATGTTCCACCCCAATGCTCTTTATAGATATTATGATATTTTATAGGTCATAAATATATCTATTTATATTGGAAACACTATTTGCTTGTGTGACTTAGGGGTAGAGGGTCATGGAGCTCCCTTCTTTTTTCTGGGAAAGAAAACATGTTTTATTCCACTGTTTAAGGTAATATCAAATTAAGAAAGAGTGATAATTTTTTTGGAAAAATTATAAAACATTTTATGTGGTTTATTTTATTGTATTTGTACTAAATATGCACACATATCTAGATAGATAGATATAGATATATATTCACATATGTCTGTCTATCTTATTCATATAATCAGACAAATTTAATCATAAAACATGTTACCAAATAATGCATCAGAGATACATTGATGAGATAGTTATGTGTTTAACTTGAAATAGAATATGATAAACTTTAAGTATAGTGAATGAGTAAGTAAATGATTGAGTCAATTTTCTTTCAAGATTTAGTAATTGTGTTTTTTTTATATTTCACTTGTATGTATGTGTGTTTATATGTTTAATGTCTGTACACACACCACATGAGTACAACAGTTCCCACGAAGGCAGCAGGAATTAGACCTTGGGAACAACATTTATAGACAGTTATGAGCTACCCAGTGTGAGTACTAGGAAGCAAACCCAGGTACTCTACATGAGCAGGATACACTCTTAGCTGTCGAGCCATCTCTCCAGTACACTGCTGAGCTAAACTTAGAATGAATTTCTGCATTATAATTCATTTTCACCCTGTTGGTCACCTTTGTTTTCTAAATTTACAAGGCCAGAATTTTTATTCTTTAGTGAGCTTCATAATCTTTTAAATTTACCTGTTTTATGTGAATGTGAATATATGCTGTGTTTGTTCAAGTGCCAGTGGAGGTCAAAAAGGGTGTCAAATCTCCTAGAAATGGACTTATGAACTGCAGGTTGTAAGCTACTTGGTATGGATATGGAAACTGTGTTCAAATCTGTAAGAATAGTACTCATTCTTTACCACTGAGTCCCAGCTATGTAAGCTATACAATGATAATACATTTTTACTGGTTAACTCATGTAAGTCAGAGCATCCCTGAGATAATTTATTTTTATTATTTCATTTTACATGTAAAGAGACTGAGTTGCAGACAGATTAAAGGATTTAGCTAGAGTCATATAAATATATAACAGAGCCAGATGTTAAATGAGACAATATGAATTTTGAATAATTTTTTTGTCATGGTTATATTCTGAGTCACATTTTACAATGCAGCCCTCTTGCTTAGATGGTTATATAGGTATAAATGTGTAAAACTGGAGGGAATGTGCCATTCTGGAAAAAGAAAGGCAGCCCATGCTTAATAATAATATGTTATTATTATATAGTTTATATAGCTGAAATTACATAAAAATTTATAACTTGTTCCTGTGAAGATAGATTCTGGATTAGTGCTGTTTTCTTGTATGGCTGAAAAACAGCTCATCATTTACTTCAATTTCTCTTTGCTTCTTTATCCCCATCTTATTCTAAAGATTCTACTATCTTAAATGAGACGTGCTAAATTATTGAATCTAGTTAGTACTCATAGAAAAGATAATTATTTTGGACAGTGATAACTCTCTTATTCCTTTACATATATAGAGTCCTTTGCCACATATGTAAGAGTTAAGATATTCTATATCAAAACAAATTGGAAGTACCTACTTACTACTTTGATTAAATTCTCTAATATGCATAATTCATAGAAATAGCAAATTTCTAAAAGCAACCCATGCCTTCATTTAGTGGTAAACATTTTGGTGATCAGAGCAGCAGACTTGAAGAACCTACTTATGAATGCAGTACCCAAGTAAAGACAAAAAGAAAAATAGAAAATAAATTTTAATTTTGCAAATAGAAAATCATTGTACAAGATGACTCCATCATAACTTTCTTCTGAGACAAGACACATGGCAGCTAACTGCTCCAAAGATAATTTTCCTGGTAAACAAAAGGAAAAATATATTTACAATAAAAGATATTTTTATGATCTATGAGATACAGCAGTTCTTGGTGTCACGTTGCATATTTAACCTTTGGCAAACAAAGATTCTAAGAAAAGTCTTTTTGAGATATGTATTCAGTTTTACCTCATTGTTACAAAGCCTTGTTTTTATAACAGTGCGGACAATTACAGAGCCTTTGTCCTGACAAGTTATTAAATATCGATAGTATTCCCACCAAGAAATGAACTCTGGTTGCCTTTTGATCAAGAAGTACAGTTTTTCAGTTGACTGGGTGAAGCAAATTCAGGTGCTTGCTTTTCTTTTTAGGGACAATTACTTAAGGAGACAAAGTTTTTTATTCAGTGACAAGTGGGTCCGAGGGTTGTTAAAAATAGAAACATCATTGAGGCAACCTTAGCTGTTCTCTCAGTCATATGAAGTAAAATATACCCTGAATAGAATTGTAAAAAGAAAAGTAATACTAGTTAATCAAAATGAAAAAAAAAGTAAATATAGCATCTCAGTATCTTTCCTAACAAATTAATAATACAAAAGCTTTATTGTAATGACTCTGTAGGAAGTGGCTCTTATATTTTTATCAGAAAATATTAAAGAGAAACAAGCATGTAGGAACATAATAAAATCTGCAGCCTTCAGACTTTCACAGTTTCTTTTTCTTCTTAGCAATTAAAGCTGAATAAAAAATAATCTATAAATTTATAAAACAAAGATATTGCTGATTTTTAATGGTATGAAACTGCAAGTAGGAAGCAGGGGTATAACTAAGATATTGGAATACCTTCCTAGCACACATAAAGTGCCAAGTTCAATCGGTATTGCCTTACAGCAATGGTGATACACATGGTGATGCATTCCTGTGATCATAGCACTCTGGAGATAGAGGCAAGAGGAACAGAAATTCAGGTACATTGCTAGCAATTTCAAGGTTAATCTTGGATCATGAGATTCTACCTGAAAAATAAAACAAAGACAAAACACAAGACAATTTTCTCAATTATTTAGAATTCTTACATTTATTGTATATTACATGTACATTTACATATGAGAACCATTCATATGTTTTTTTGTTTTTGTTGTTTCTCCTTTAATACTTTCCAAGTGCTCTATTCTTTGTTGCATCAATACAACAGTTTTACATTGTTAATGTTTGAAGCATCCCCTTCTCCCCATTTCTGTCCATATGCACTCCGTTGTATCACAGTGAGAAGCACGTGCAGCAGGCTCACTCCTGGAAAGTTTGCTCTCCAAGGACTCTCCAGCCTTGGGTGATGTGCAGTTTTCTTGTCAGTTCCTAGCACAAGCAATGCATTCCATGGCCAAGAGTCAGGAGCGACGCTCCCAGCCTGTGTGTCTTTTCTTCTGCTGACATGGCCAATAGCATTCCATTATGTGGACTTCCCCTTGAATACCATTTTCTGCCCTCTAAATACCATTAAAGTGTGACTGTGCAGGGTGCATGCCACAATGATTTTGATAGAGAGATCATGGGGCTAGGGTTCCTGTCTCTCTGTTTGCCCATACAGCCTTTTCCATCCAGACTTCCAGGTTTGTGTTACTTTTAATTTGTCACTTTCTTTCCAGCCTTCCCTGTCACCATTCTTCTGTCTTCCATCACTTTCACTTATTTTCTGTTTACTCTTTTTTCACTTCTTATCTCCCTTCTAAACTCCTTCATATTATTCTGTTTCACACTATTCTGTTTCACACTATTCTGTTTCACACTATTCTGTTTCACACTATTCTGTTTTACACTATTCTGTTTCACACCATTTATCTCTCAGTATCTTTTCTTTGCTCCCCAATCTTTACATTTTACTGAATGCCTTATCATTACCCCACCTTATAATGTTTGATGAGGACAAGTCATGTTTACTAAAACCTGTTTTCTGATTTTTTTATAATTTATGATGTGCCCATGCTGTTTTGAAATGTTTTAAATCTTTCTTAAATTTGTTTTTCTTAAAACTACAATTGAGTTCTCTGTGCTCATGGAGAGATATTTATTTTATGAGTAAGTTAATTCCATTTAATATAATAGAAAAAATTCCAACTGCTGTTACAGTGATGTAATTAGTTTACTTGTAATTATGTTTTCTCCCACTGGTAATTTATAATAAGTTATATGAAATTACTTGTATAATACTCCCACATTGGTCCCACTAAATGTTCTTACTCATTTGCTTAATTATTAATTGTAATATAATAATCTAGTATACATTTATAAAACAAAATGATAAGTATGATTTATATTTAAAGGTATGAAGGTTAAAATTTAGCGAACTTTAAGGACATGTTATTTGCACTAACAACGTTGTCAAGTGATGCAGACATTTTGTATAGGCAAAGTGCGGTTGTTTTATCTAGAACTGTTCAGTGTGCTTTTATAAGAGTGTTGAAGTATGAATTGTTAATGTTAATAGACTACACAGAGTCAGATTTAGCAGCTTTCGGGTAAGTAAGGTGTCTCAGTTGGTAAAAGTACCTGCTCCAAAGCTTATTGGTTCTATGCCCAAGGCATGTGAGGTTATAGGAAAGAACTCCCCAAAATTGTCCTCTAACCTCCATACCTGTGCCTTTGAATGTACCTGCCTATATAAACGTGGCTAGGTTTTCTTTAAAATATGAATTCACACTTTATAACATTTATTACAAAATGTCGTGATATCTTCGTTTTTAACTGTGCTAACAATTAAAATAACACAGGCTGGCTGAACTTTTTCTTTCTTCATCTTTATTAAATTGGATATTTCTTATTTACATTTCAAATGTTATTCCCTTTCTGGGATTCCATGCCAACATCCCCCTAAGCCCTCCCCTTTCCCTTCTATATGGGATTCCCCTCTCGATCCTCCCCCCATTACCACCCTCCCCCCCAACAATCTCGTTCACTGGGTGTTCAGTCTTGGCAGGACCAAGGGCTTCCCCTTCCACTGGTGCTCTTACTGGGCTATTCATTGCTACTTATGAGGTTGGAGCCCAGGGTCAGTCCATGTATAGTCTTTGGGTAGTGACTTAGTCCCCTGAAACCTCTGGTTGGTTGGCATTGTTGTTCATATGGGGTCTCAAGCCTTCAAGCTCTTCAGTCCTTTCTCTGATTCTTTCATCGGGGTCCATTCTTAATTCAGTGGATTGCTGCTGGCATTCACCTATGTATTTGCCTTTTCTGGGTGTGTCTCTCAGGAAAGGTCTACAACTTTTTCTTGTCAGCTTGCACTTCTTTGCTTCATCCATCTTATCTAGTTTGGTGGCTGTGTATGTATGAGTCACATGTGGGGCAGGCTCTGAATGGGTGTTCCTTCAGCCTCTGTTCTAAACTTTACCTACCTATTCCCTCCCAAGGGTATTCTTGTTCCCCTTTTAAGGAAGGAGTGAAGTATTTGCATTTTGGTCCTCCTTCTTGAGTTTCATGTGTTCATGTGCATCTAGGTAATTCAAGATTTTGGGCTAATATCCACTTGTCAATGAATGCGTACCCTGTGTGTTTTCCTGTGATTGGGCTACCTCACTCAGGATGATATTTTCCAGTTCCATCCATTTGCCTATGAATTTCATAAAGTCATTATTTTTGATAGCTGAGTAATATTCCATTGTGTAGATGTACCACATTTTCTGTATCCATTGCTGTGTTGAAGGGCATCTGAATTCTTTCCAGCTTCTAGCTATTATAAATAAGGCTGCTATGAACATAGTGGAGCACCTGTCTTTGTTATATGTTGGGGCATCTTTTGGGTATATGCCCAAGAGAGGTATAGCTGGGTCCTCAGGTGTACAATGTACAATCTTCTGAGGAACCTCCAGACTGATATGCAGAATGGTTGTATCAGTCTGCAACCCCACCAACAATGGAGGAGTGTTCCTCTTTCACCACATCCTCAGCAGCATTTGCTGTCACCTGAGTTTTTGATCTTAGCCATTCTTACTGGTGTGAGGTGAAATCTCAGGGTTGATTTGATTTGCATTTCCCTTATGACTAAAGATGTTGAACATTTCTTTAGGTGTTTCTCAGCCATTTGGCATTCCCCAGCTGTGAATTCTTTGTTTAGCTCTAAACCCCATTTTTTAATAGGGTTATTTGTCTCCCTGTGGTCTAACTTCTTTGAGTTCTTTGTATATTTTGGATATAAGCCCTCTATCTGTTGTAGGATTGGTAAAGATCTTTTCCCAATCTGTTGTTTGCTGTTTTTGTCCTAACAACAGTGTCCTTTGCCTTATAGAAGTTTTGCAGTTTGATGAGATCCCATTTGTCGATTCTTGATCTTAGAGCATAAGCCATTGGTGTTTTGTTTTTTCAGTGATTTTTGTGTTTCCTCTCTAAGGGCTTCTACTTGTTTACTTGTGTTTTTCTGCATTTCTCTCAGGGAGTTCATTATGTCTTTCTTGAAGTCCTCCATCATCATGATGAAATGTGATTTTAAATCTAGATCTTGCTTTTCTAATGTCTTTGGATATTCATTGTTTGCTTTGGTGGGAGAGTTGGGTTCTGATGATGCCATGTAGTGTTGGTTTCTGTTGCTTGGGTTCCTGTGCTTGCTCCTTGCCATCAGGTTGTCTCTTGTGTTACCTTGTTGTGCTATTTCTGACAGTGGCTTGACTATCCTATAAGCCTGTGTGTCAGGAGTGCTGTAGGCCTATTTTCCTGTTTTCTTTCAGCCAGTTATGGGAACAGAGTGTTCTGCTTTCAGGCATTTAGTCGTTCCTGTCTACTGGTTTTCAGCTGTTCCTGTGGGCATGTGTCCTGAGTCCACCAAGCAGGTCACTTGGAGCAGAAAAGGTGGTCTTACCTCTGTTCTTGGGCCTGAAGTCACTCTTCAGGGCTTAGTTTCAGCTCTCCTTGAGGCAAGCAACCAGAAGTGCCTGCCCCTTCTTCTTCCGGGTCCCTGTGCACAGTGGGCAAAGATGGCGCTAGGCCGTTTCTTCTAGAGTCAGAAATGTGAGCAGAGAGTAGTCTCTTCTAGCTTCCCAGGCGTGTTTTCTGGCTGAGCTTTATGAAAATCAGAAAACATTCTCCACAATCTTTTTAATTGCGGTAATATTTAATTAGCAGAAATTTGTTGCGAAAGGAATCATACATGACAGTCATAACTCAATGGAATAAACAGAAACGAATTGATTATGGTATAATGTGATCATTTTTTCGTGGTTTCTGAGACTGAGGATGGAATTTGGGGTAAGACACTCAGGGTGAGGCCCTGGTGTATATTCCCAGCACAGCAAAGAACACCAGCGGGAAAGCTCATACCTTACTACAATAAGTAGATGATTAAAATTGAGAAAATTCACGAAGGTGAGTGGGATGTGGTCTTATAAAGAAAATTAATGTATACAAAAGAATTAAAATGAAAACCAAGTGTAAACAGATACTGTCCAAAGAACTCTTAATCAGGTTGTGGGTTTGCAAATTAACAGAAGAAACCTTTCAAAATACATTGAAAAAGTGAAACTGGTCAATGACCTCTGTTGACAATCGACCAGTATAATATGTCACATATCTGGCTTTAATCAGACAAGCAACAGGACTTGCTAAAATAGAAGCAAAAATTACCAAAATGTTATTAAATTTTTGAATGTAATGAATAAAATCTTAAATAAGGTAAATTCTAGTTAAAAAAACATATTGATGAACAAAAAATCAAGCTGCCAAAAGGCCATGATAAATGAGAAAACATTACATGTGTTAGATCTACCCATTGGTCCTGATGTGGTAAAATGTAATTATATGTGTTTCATCAGACAAGAAGCAAGCTGAATACCAAGCACCCAAATATTTAAAATGTTCAGTTTAGCAAAACTAAAAGCTTCATTAGCATAGTATACACAATGCTTAAGGAACATACAAGCAAATTTACACAAGCTGTTACAGAAAATAGAGATAAAGAGACACAGTGGTACACACACACACACACACACACACACACACACACACACACTCCCAATCCTAGCGTTTGGGAGGCAGAGGCAAGAAAAACAAAAATAGGAGATTATTTTAAACTGTTAAAAAAAAAAAAAAGAGTCCCAATTCAGCCTGAGCTCATAATGTGACCCTGTCTGAAAAAAAAAAAAAAGGAATAAAGACTAATAAAGACTATACAATCTGTTACCTATATTCTAAATTTAAAATCAAATAAAACTAAAGGGGAGGAGGGGGAGGAAAGGGAGAAGAAACAGGAGGAGGAACAGGAGAAGAAAGAGGAGGAAGAGGAGGAGGAGGAGGAGGAGGAGGAGGAAGAAGATAGAATAATCCTGGCTGAAAAGCTCCAGTGGGTGAATTGCTTACCTTTCCAGCACAAGGTCCTAAGTTCAGTCCCCAGAATTGTCATGAGCATTATAAGCTGCACTTATCTTCTGAGCCTGAGGAGGCAGAGACTGGGAGATCCCTCGGGCTCATTGTGCAGTAAGAGATCCTATGTCAAACAAAAACATAAAGGGAGACTACAGCCAAGGAACCATTTGAGGTTCTGTAGCCTCTGTAAGATAGACACTGTGCTAACACCACACAGGGGAGAGAGAAAGAGAATTAAAAAATAAATTCTCATGAATTTCGGTGTGAAACTCCTTTACTACACATTACATTTTGTATGTATTAAATGACTAACATTTTATAATTATACATTGTCTACATACTCCGTATTTCTGAAATAACCCAATTCAATGTGACTCCCTTATTTATGTAAAAATCACAAAGGATTTTGGAAAAAAACGCTTGATAAATTTGATATTTAACAATATAGTCATAGTACCTTCAAATGAGCAATTCAAAAATGTGAAGGGATAGCCTGAACTTTATGACAATGTCTACAAGGATACTATAGCAGTCATCACAAGTAACACTGAAAGACAGATGCTACTGTGGGATCTAAGAAGGCAAGCTTGATTTCTCCTACCCTTTTTATACAACATTCTGTTAGAAGACATAGCCAGGACAAGGCAAAAATAGAAAGAGTAAACCTGCTTTTATTTGAGAAAACATAGTTGTAAATAAAAAGCTTTCTTTCTAAAAACAATAAGCAATTCCCACCTATTATAAAAAAAACTATTAAAATGAGAAAAATGTATAGTAATTTCATATATATAAGTACATATATATATACAAAATTCAAATACATTACAAACATGATAATAATTGGCACAATACTAAGAAATTATCTAGTTAAAACACATGTTTCATAAAATTAAAACTATGCTATATATCTTGGAAACCTCAGAGACTCAGATATGTACACACACATGAACCACACACACATACACAAAGGGTCATATATTTTAGCATACATACATTTTTATATGTAACAAAATGTAAATATAATTTTATCAAGTTGCTTATATGCTTTTATGGTCAATTTCAAAAGTAAAATTACATTTATTTACTCATTGTGTTGCATCCTCATGTCACAGCACATATTCAAACATCAAGAGACAATATGCCCCTTGTCCTCCCACATTGGTCCTTAGGAGCCTTGGCTACTAAGTTTATAGGACACACTACCTTTACCTACAGTGCCATCTCCCAAGAGTGTCAGTCAATTTTACAACCTTTGTTTGATTATTAGTATTTTCTTATCTCTCCAGTTCATCAGTGGCATTTGCAGCATCTAATACTCTATTGATCTCACTAGCAGATTTTTTTTTCTTAGACTATAATTATCATACATATCATATTTTACCTGTTTAGTTTTGGAATATGAGTTTGTGCTTTTTCCAGTTTATTGAGCAGTTGGGCTACAGTTTTAGCACTCTCATCTAAGACTGATATTGTGTTGGTCATTTTTGGACTGTTCCTTCTGACTACGTTTTGTTCTTCTGAATTTTCATACTGGTATCCAAATGGTCCAAATTTTATCTACTTTTCATCTAGTTAATGAAAAGGAAAGTTTATATACTTCTAAATATTCTGAAGGAGAGTAATGGTCAGATCACCCTTTTATTTTGGAAACATAAATGATAATTCCCATGTACTGAAACAAATGGGAGGAAATTCACATAAATGAGGAAGAGCAGTTGGAAAGATACCTGCAGTGGTGTAGGAGAAAAAGTACAGATTTTCGTCAGTGCCTGGCACAATGTCTGACAAGTATATTAGCAGCCTGATATTTTTATTGGATAGAATGTACTTGTCTGTATGTCCCTTCTGGTTTACAAAATGGTATAGTAGAATATTTTTATGACTTATAAATTTCATTGATGCAAACAATGTATTTTGACCATATTCCTGATCAAAATGTGCCCCCTTTAACTTGATGCCTACTTTTTATCTAAAACTTCACAAGTTAACTTTGTGTTGCTCATGTACTCATGGGTGTGTGGACATCCCCTAGAGCAAGACAACCCACACATTTAAAGAGTTAACTCCTTTCCTCTACTAGCAATCAATAGTTCCCTGACTAGAAGTGGGGACCTCTGAGCACCTCCCCACTCCATGCTAAAATGACAGTGACTTGAGCTTGTGCAGAAAACTATGAATTCTCTGAGTTTATGATTGTAATGGCTTCCGTCATGTCCAGAAACATTGTTTTACACTGGTCGACCTTGATTTCTAACTCTAACAATCTTTTCTTTTCCTTTTCCCACATCAGTCCCTGAGCCTTGGGTGGGAGTTGGGATGTGATGTGGATGAACCATTTATGGCTGGGTGTTCCACAGACACTTATTCTCTGATTTTCAGATTATTACATCTTGGAAAGAAATTCTATGATGAAAGAAACTATTCAGAAGAAGAAGCTCGCAAAGAGAGAGATTAGAATACTTCACATTGATGACTACGGTAAAAATTGGCACATGATACACCCTTCAAGAACAGCTTTCTCTGCATCTTATACTTTTACATTTAAATGACTCTCCATCTTTAATATTTTGCTCTTTCTTTAAAAGAACTTCCTTTACAGTTGTCCTTTCCTAAAGACTTTTTGGAGAAAAACCAGTATGCTCTTCTACTAATAATGTAAGTATTTTGTATTTTATTAAAATAAATCAATCTAAAGATTTGATAAGTATTCTCTTGTGCCTCAGATGACAGATTTATTAGATGAAAAATAGAATTATTCTTGCTCAATTAGTGTTCTAGTATCATTTATGCTGTTGGGATAAAATATCTTGATGAAAAGAAACTTAGGAAAGTAAAGGTTTATTTGTAAGTCCAAATTACAGGCATCATTGAGAAAAAGTTAAGGTAGATAAATCAAATAGCTACACGTTTCACATCTAAAATCAAGAGCAAAGAGAAATTAATTCATATGTGCTTTCTTGCTTGTGCTCAACAGAATTTCTCTGCTATTATTTATTTCAAGATTTTATACCTAGAGAATGGTGTTGTCCACAGTGAATTGGATCCTTCTACATCACTTAAAAACAATCAATGCAATATCTTATAAATGTGCCCAATGCAACATGATATAGATAATTGTCTGGTTAAGACTCTCTTACAAGGGGATTCTAAATTCTTTTGAGTAGACAACTGAAAACTCATCACCACAACTATGAAGGTTGTCAGCTAAATGGGTTCCTTATTATGTAAGAATGTTTAATTTTTTTGATACATCATCAATTCTATAAGAAATCTGTTTCTCTTACTTGAAATATTGACACAAAGCAGATTGGTTATGTGTTTATTTGTTTAGAAAGTATTGAAACATTATATTCTTGATCAGTTTTTATACAAGATGAACAAACACATTGTTTTCATTTTTAAATAATTGGCTATGTCTGTATCACTCTTTTATTTCACATTCCTTGATTTGTGGCCAGAGAAAGCAAGTCTGTGTTTAAGTAACCAGAGTCTAAGAATGTTCAGGCTTATAATTAAATTTATTCATATTTTTTATGAGATCAGGACTGCTGAGACTACAGCACATAGATGCTAACACTTCATGGTAACTGATGTCATCCTCATTTAGCCTTGAGTGCCTGAGGCTTATTAGTTACTGATTTACCAAGAAGCCTGGTAGCATATTAATTCACAGTGCTATACATTATCTAGAATTATGTTCAGTAAGTTAGTAGGGAAAATAAAAAATGAAAATATCTTGTGTTTACAAGATATACAGGATGCCAATTCAGGAGCTTAGTCTGCTTGTGCAAAGTCCAGTTTGCTACCTACTATCTTCAGATCATTAAGTGTCATAATTTTCTTCATAGTAATTCATAATAATTTAGTCCTGTGTATGTATTCAATAAAATGAAACACGTTCTTTGTTTTAGGTCTCCATTGTGCTTCTCTAAAACATATAATTCATAGACTTAAAATGCTGATTTGCATTCCTTAGTATGAATTACATAACTAATTTGGTGGGTGTGGTTGTGGGTGTGGGTGTGTGTGCATGTGTGAGTGTGCAGAAGAAAGGTCAATGTTAGTGAGTGTCAGTTGTCTTTTTGTTGCTACAGGATCTCTCATTACCTAGAACTTTCTAATGAAGCAAGACTGGCTGGTTAGCTCTACCACCAAGCTTTGGGATTACAAGGATGCATCATTATGCTGGAGATATTTCATGCAGATTTTGAGTGATCTAACTCAGATCCAGATATTATTTTCTCCTTCAAAGCCAGAAGGAGCTGCAGGTCCTAGTGGTAGTTTTCTTAGGAACTTTTCAACTTACTCATTGTTAACACTTCCTTGGCTATTTCCTCTATCCAGTTTTATTCTTTGCCTGTGATATGTTGAGAAAAAATATTGACACTGAAATAAGAAAACAGTGAATTTAAAAAGTGTAGCCTTAATCACTGTTATCAAAATAATTTCCCTGAAGGTGACATAAACATCTACCTCTCCTTCTAATATCTTCAGTTCAAACAATTACGATTTCTTCAGTCCCAAGAGGAGTCAATGAGTTTATTAAGCTTACTTACATAGCAATGGAGGAGGGGTTGCAAGAAGGAGCATGGGTGACCTTAAAGCAGCACACTGGAAAGTCTGTTCCCATCAGGTTTGATGACTTCTTCTGGCTGTACTTCCCAACATATATAGTCTAGAATATGCACACTCTGAGACCAAGGCAATTGGCACAGAAGAGCACGTGACTGGGAGGGGTGGTTGTATACTGGGTTGAAAGTCCCATGATCTTCTTCTCACACTCCTTTCCTATGAGTAGACTCAGCTGAACTAAAAACAGTGGCAGTTTATCTAGGAGTATAGTCTTATATTGCAGCCATGTTCTCTTATGGGAATAGAGATATTGTTGTCCCTTTTGCTCTTGTTTACAAAACCAATTTTCCTCTGGAAAATGTTGCTAGGTACTTAGGGATATTATGACCTTTAATATGGGAGAGAAAGGATGATGTTATGTTTGGAGTATGGCTCTTATATGCAAATGGATGCAGATACATGCTTCTTTGTTATTCATGTTGCCTTGCCTACCTGCTGCAGGGATGAGACACTCACTGGGGAAGGCTGACCAGATATTGAGATGTTCATCCTTTGTTGTAGGATACTAACTAGATCTCCCTGGCTTCAACACTGTGCTTTTATCATGTTGGTTATGACTAAATAATGAGGATGTAAACCAAGAAGTTAATTTAAAAATCTATCGCACTGAAAAGGAGTATCTGATTTCCTTTTAAGGAAGCACACTGGTAAAATTGTTGGCTATGACTAGCTTCCAGCTGGAACTCATAGGGTTTCCAATGTGCTGCTTAATATTGAGAACAAATAGTGGATAACAGTTTGTCCTTACATATGCACAATGTAAAATGATTTTTATATGCATAATGTTTTTACAAAATGAAAATGCTGTCTGAGGCATAAACACTTACATTTACTGTTTAATAAATTCTAAGTATAATCATACTTGTTTAATAAATTATACATAATCATAATGCTATTTGGTACATAAACACTGGCAGATAGTACTTAATAGGTGGTACATGTAATCATACTTTTGTTAGAGATAGTGATATTTTAAACATTTAAATACAACAATTTAAATATGAAATGTGTGATATGGATCCTATAAAGCTATTTAACAGGTGGGTGTTACCAAACCAGATAAAGTATTATAGTCAGACTCTTGGAATTTACATTGCTACATTGTGGCTTGCTGAAAGAAAGACTGAAAGCAGGTGTTAAGTTTTAGCTTCCACTTCTGCTGATAGGTTCTATTCATATGATATATTAATTCACTTTATTCTGACTCCATGGCTTAAAGATGTCACCTCTAAGGAACTGTGTGGAATATATCATGTGTAATCAAATAATTTATATTTAAATCTCTATTGATACCTTATTTCTAGCACTTTATGCTAAAAAATATAAGTAGATGATTGCATACTATAAGATGGTTTTTCTTTAATTGATATTTTTGTCTTTTTAAGAGGAAATTAATTTGCACAGTACAATCATTTCCAGTTAAAATTCTTTCCTAAAAAGGGGCATTAATTTATGTTCTTATAACTGAAAAATCATACTACATTAAGAATTGTGTGAGATTTCTTAGAACTGAAAGGAACACTTTTCATTCTAAGAAAAAAAAAACTTTTTACCAGTGATGATGTGGCTTCCATTTATAAACTCTAATAGTTAATTGTGTTCTTCAATAATTATGAGTTAAACATTACTGATCAAAAATGCCCAGGCTTTTACTACTTAGTCAGGCATAAAGGGAGATTTATTAACTATAGTGTCTTGGATTTTGCTTTTTGTACAGGGCATCTGGTCTACCAAGTGACAGAAAAAAATTTCTTAGACTGAAGAGATGGTTTATAACAGAATGGGATATCTGAAGATGTAGTTCAATTTCAAGATTACTCAGGTAGAATTCAGGAAGCATGGGTCATATCCCAAGCATTGATAAACCAGGACTGATTGTACAGGCTAAAACTCCAGCACTCAGGATGAGAAGACAAAAGGATCAAAAACAAAACAAAACAAAACAAAACAAAAACAAAAACAAAGAAAAAAAAGTCATCTTAAGGCAACTTTGTACAATTGGGACCATCCTATGATACGGGGAACACTGTTACACACACACACACACACACACACACACACACACACACACACACACACACACACACACACCAAATAAACAAAAACAAACAAAAAATGAACAAAAATGATCAGTCAGTCATCCAGTCAACCAATTAATATAATATTATGATAGGATTGTCATTGAGGTCATAAAGCCATATTCCTTAACTTGATCTATTGATTGATCATGTTTCCTGTAAGCTCACAGTCTAGAAGAACAGAATCAGTAGATGATCTATTCTAGGTATTTCAATTTTAGGTGACAACTCTACCTTTTGCTTGTCTTTTCTATACTTTAGTTGTCCTCCATGTCCTCTCAATTGTCTTGTTGCCTTCTCTTATGACAAGCATAGGGGTTTCCAAACAATGTGGCACTCACCTCACTATCCACTCTGAAAAGAAACTGGCTTTTGTCAGAATGCATGACTGAATGAACAAAATTTTTTTAAAAAATCAATTAACCATGAAGTGTTTCAAGAATAAGGTGGACTGGAGAAAAAGAGGATCATAAACAATCGGTGTACTTATGTTTAAATTTAGCCTTCTGGTTGAATCAGTTTCTCGTTTTTCTTATATTTTCTGTATAATGCTGAAAATTAATCCTTTACAATTTTGTACCATTTTCCTTTACAATATTACTACTGAACTTATATTATGAAGGTAATAAAAAGTAACATCAGCAACCATGATTTATTTACACACCTCACTCAACAGATATATAGGGTTTTCCTTTATTTATATATAAGACATATATATGTGCATGTTCACATACAACCAGATACACCTTGCTAGAGAACAGCCCCAGAGAGGTTCTTCTTTTTTATCAGGTCTTTAAGCAGCAGAGAGGGAAGTGTGTCAGCAGAGGATTAGACTTTCTCTTATGAAATACTTAGGGTTGCTGTATAATAATAATAAAATGTTTACATATCTAAGAATATGTTACTATGCTTCTGTAGCTGACCTGCCTTCTGTGTCCTTCTGAGCCCAGAAACTTCAGTCTCTGGCACTTAACACCTCATCCTAAAACAGTAGGAGATTAAGTAAAGGATTAATTGCTAGAGCCTTTTCCTTTTATTCAGAAGCCTTTTGTTTGACAGGCTAGGGGGAAGTTTGGAGTAATAAACTTCTATTGAACCAGGTGAAGGGAATAACACTCATAGAAAGGAAAATTTTACTCAAGCAAATATGCATAAACTCACATAAGCTCATATACGGATTCATGATTTACACATGCATATTTGTGCATTTTCATTCATATCAGTTGGGTCCATATTGCATTTGCACAATCTCACAATTACATACTTACACATGAACATCCATACTTATGTATGCATTTGGAACAAAAGACCAAGTGCAGAAAGACCTTACTCATTCTGGATGAAAAAATGAGCTCCAATGGTTATTGCAAAAAGAGAGAAAAAACTTCTACCCTCTTAATGCTAAATGAATTAAATCCACGTTTGTTTCTTTTAATAAGATGAAGCCTGCCTTGTTAATAAGAAAGGATATGTTCTGCCCCCATTGAAAGGGAAGCCTGCCTGGTCCTTCTGCTCTCCTCAGCATCTTCTTTCCTCTTTCCCTCTGCATTCTGAATATTGTTTTCTTAGTATTTTATGTCATCTATAGTCTCTAAGTTATTCCATTTGCATTCTCCTTCTAATATTGCTCTCTCCTCCTGCTCTGATGTCACAAGAATGCTCTTACTCTCAATGCCTTTTCTCCCATTGTTGTGCTTATACTTCTAAGTTCTTGAGTTCATTTCTGTCTAGAAAGCATTCTGTCTAAAAATTCCTCAGCTCCGTTGCCTCTCACAGCTCAATTCTTCTCAGTTCAGTTCTGACTCTTCCTTCTGTCCTCAGGACTTAAATATCTTTCAGAATACATGATCACATGTTCAAAAGTTTATCAAAAATTCACACAAAAATCAAATCACAAATTGAAATAGAAGTTTACAACAGAGAATGTTTACACGCATATGCACTGAGTGATATCTAGCTAAATATCTAGCTAAACCTGTCACAGCTTTCTTTCCTGAAGGTTTAAAACAATAACTAAGTTATTAGAGAAGTTTTGTATAGGTAAACCCATTCAATTTTTATCTTCTGTCCTAGCACCTAAAATAAGTAATTAGTTCCATTTTTATGACCTTTGGTTAATTGTTTAATAACTGCTTGGAATGTGCTCTGAATAGGAGAAATCTGGTTACCATCTAAGAGCAATTAATTGGTGACACATGAGAGTTTGGAAGAATTCTCATTGCCATTTGGACTATAAGAAAAGAACTTAATAGCAGTCCCACTATAAAAAAGCTTAATAATCATTGATGTAATTTTAGGAATTCTTTTAGGATCATCATTAAAACTTAAGAAGTCATCTATTTGTCTATACAGTATCACTATAAAACAGTACATCTTCATAGACATGTAGAAATCTGCTGAAAAGGGGTGGGCTAATGCCTAGTGATTGTTATATATGTTTAATACTAACAGCAAAAACATATTAATAGAAGCAATATTTCCTAAAATGACAAACCCTTAGGCTTTGCTTCATCGGAGGAAATCTGTTGCAGATCGGATAATAATATGAAGGAAACCATTTCAGGAGGATCACCTGTTACCTATTAGCTTGTCCTATTTTAGCCTCTGACAACCACCATTTGTGGGCACATGTTCCAAGTCCAAGGTTATCATCAATTTCCATTCTCAATGATGCTCCACCTCAAGGCTCTTTACTGTAGTATTATATTAGTGTAGCTAGGCATTTTCCCCAGGGAATCCCCTGTTTCCTGTCTCTGACTATAAAGCCCTGGGATTACAAGCAGACCACAACACTAGCTTGGCTTTTTATTAAGGTACTAGGGCTCTGAACTCCAGTTACCATTATTTCCTGTAAGATTCTTTATCTCCTTAACAATCTTTCTAATCCCTTATGTTTAATTCTCAGTGAATCGTGCCTGAACATAATTTGTTCAACACATTTATTACACATATGATATATCCAACACTTGATATAGGGACTCAAAATATGTTTACCTATTAAATATGCAGGCCATAGTACTTTTCTTTTCCTTTAAACTTATTTTCTTTCAATAGTGTGATAACAGCAAGCTAGGTATCATAATTCTTGTTTTATAAATAAGGAAAACTGAGGACCAAAAGTGATAAGCAACATCCCATATATTGATCATCTATTTAGACAGGAAACATTATTGGGAAGATGGGACTTGTAAAAAAGACTCAGTGGGTAAGGATGCTTACAGCAAAGTCTAAAGTCTTCACCTTGATCCACAGGTAAAAGGAGAAAAATTAACGCTGAATGTCATTGTATAAACTCTGTGTGTGAACACACACACACACACACACACACACACACACACACACACACACACGATAGTAAATAAATATTCCCACTGGTCTACCCTCAGGTACCTAGCAGCAACTTACACCCATCACCTGCCATGCCCTTAAAAGGGCCACTAGCCATCCCAGATCTCTCTCCCCTCAACCTCCTTTATGTCCTTTTTCAGTGTCTCTCGATTTCATCTCTCATCTCTTTCATTCCCTATCTGTTTCTCTTTGCCTTTATCTCTCCCTTACGATCACACACTCTTTAATTCTCCCTTGCCCTAATAAACCACTTACACTACATTTGTTGCATGATATAATTTCTCATAGGTAAATAGTGACATGGTCCTGCCAGAGGTCCCCCACCCCACGCTGCACACACACACACACACACACACACACACACACACACACACACACACACACACACACACACACACACACACAAATGTGGGGAATATAGAAACTCAGAAAAATGCAGTTGTTCAACATCATCTCTTAGTCTGTCACTGGCTAAAATTTTGTTTTATTTTTTCTTTGTAGAAATAAGCCACATATGCCTAATACTTAAGTGAATATTTTCTGAGCAATTCTTATAATTACATTATTGCTAAAAGTTGAAGTTACCTAATTACTGTGTTTTGCAGTTCCTTTATTTCTCAATGTATTGATTTGTAAGATGGATATGCTATGAGCTACTGCTCATCATTAGCATTTTGTGTGCTGTTTCTGTTTATTTGATACAGTGAAATAACATAAGATTAAAACTCTCTATTTATACAGTGATATTTTTATTGGTAAATTGATTCCTAGAACTCAGCTAAATTAGTAGGAAAACAGTATGGTATAACTTCTAGAAGTTGTCACAATGCCTTACCTTGGGCGAAGTCACATTGAAGATTTGAATGTGGCCTGAATAAGCAAAGGTTCATAGTAAGAAATGACACAAAATTACTCTTCATGTAAGATTTATTAGGAGACAGATTCAGAGTCTTCTACACTCTGAAGTGTGAAAACTGAAAGAAAGAGTACTATGGCCATGGACTCAGAAACAGAGAGGCTTCCTTTCGAAGCCCACAGAGCAGTAGGAAAGATAGTTACTATGATAGATAGCAAGTGGGAGCACTGAAAAGAGAGATAGATCTTTTAATTTTTAAAAACAGCTGAAGTGCCAGACTATTACTGATTTTCAAGACATGGGCAAGGTTTACAGTTCATAACATCAGAGCAAACACAGGGTCCCACAATGGTTGGACTACACCTCAAAGTTGCTTTGGTTTTGGGAAGCTTCCCTATCCTCAGTCCCTTCATAAACCTGAATTCTTTCACAGTCCCAGAAGAAAGCTCTCACTATTTCTTCTAAGAGGGAGGCATAAAGAAATTTGAACTGATTTGGGGATTGGGGGGCATCAGGCAACTAGTGGGTTTGTAATCTAACAGATGTCCCTAATGTCTGTTAATTCACTGTAAGTTCACCCCCATTCACCATCTGTGTGTCCTAATATTTTTCTCACAGGAGACTCACAATGAATTAATTACAATTTTAATTGTGTATATTGAGAAAATTGGCACTTGCTCATTTTGTAAAGGTCTAATGTTGTATTTTTGTTACCAAACTTGGGACAATTGTCTATATGCTCTAGGAAGTAAAATATGAAACACCTACCTTGAGAAACCAATTGAATGTTGCGGTAAATATTAAATATCCATAACCTTTTTACCCACTCTAGTGGTAGCACTCATAGGGATGCATGGCACAGCAGCATATTTTGATCTCAACAGCTTCTTGTTGGCCCTCAGATTCCCTCTGACCCAGGTGGTTCATGAGCTCTTTCATTGTGGCACTTCTCCACACTGCTGCCACTCACAACCTTTGCGCGTTGTTACCATGCCAGACCGAACATCCCAGTTCCATGGCGGGCTTGGTAATCCTACCATTATATCGCTTGAACTCAATTAAGTCACCACATGGAGGAAAACACCACACAATAACCTCTGATCCAATTGATATGATATCATTTGTGTATCTTGAAAGAACAAAGTCCTGTACACACTCATCCCTTAAAAATATTATAACAACCTATATTTGTGCACAGAGAAGAATCTTTATATCTATTACAGTTGTTCCTCCTCTTTTCTGCTTCCCCCTCTCCTTCTTAAATCTCTGTTCCCGCCACCCTTCCTTTTTATCCAATGACAGACCTCATTTATCTTGTATCTGCTTTTACCTACATAATGACATAAACCTACACATCACCCTTTCTGTCTAATTAAAAAAAAAACTTTTCTCTCAAATGTAAGCTGAGCACAACTATTATCACTTGTAATTTATAAACTATAAAATGTATCTAACACCCAGTCCAACATTTTATCCATTAAACAGAACACTTAGTTTTCTATTCCAGCTTAAGGAATGCTTAAAATCCATGTTCTGTCCTGGCTAGCTTGTATATTATGTGATAACTATCCAATTAAATATGTATTCTCAAAGGTAAACAGCCTGATTAGGCTATGAAACTATAACTAGTTTCAACCCCATCAGAAATCTGAGAATGACCAATATTATTTGAAACTATAGGAAGCCTAAAACAGCTTCTCGAACTGAGACAGGTTGGAGAGACAATTATCGACTTGCACTTCTCCTGTTAACAACATGTAAGAGTAAGTCATCAGCCTTCTGGCCTAGGATCATCTGAAGACTTTTGAAACACATAATTATGAAGGGGCTGATCATTCTGGCTCAGCAGAGATTATCAGTCAACTATTCTGCAATGCGTTCTTTTCTGGACAGTATTTTTTTTTTGTAGAAGAAATAGGACATTTCTTTCCAGTGACTGTCATGCCACAATGTATTACCTTACCTGGAGATGGAGATGTTCAATTTCTTCCTTGAATCCAACAATAGGGAGCTATTAGGAGCAGACATGTCTCAACAAATGAAAATAACAATATCACATTGTGTGAATTTCTGACATTTTTGAATATCATCTAATTATGTAAGTAATCTAGACTGTTTTCTGTTAATTATCTTAATAAATTATCTCGAAAGCACTGTAACGATAAACTTAGAGCTATGAATCTGCTATCTGGCCCTTACATCACATGTTTAATCACCTGTTTGTTTTTTGTTGTTGTTTTATTTTTAATAGCAGAAAAGAACTGGGTAAGCCTTTATACTTAAATGTGTTGCATAGGCTCAATGCCTATATATGAAAGTCACAATATTAATTTTAATTTTAAGTAGATAAGAAATTCATATCAAAGAAAATCAAACTTATATCAAATAAATTCTGTACCAATGTAAAAGATTATAACTTTAGCTTAGTAACAAATATAAGATTTCTACCAAAAGAGATTATGGCTGTATAATCAATTTGAGCTAATTTCTCTCTGTTAAATTATGACCACTTTTAAATTCTATAGAAAGACAACCCTAGAATAACCACTTTCAGCCTCCCAACATTTAGGGAATCGAGGTGGTGACTCTTCAATAACTTCTTCAAGCTGTACGTGGGTGTTGAGATATCCTTGTGGGAGGTAGGGAAAATGGAGGAGTTGTTGTAGCCTGATGTCTATCTTTGCTGGACTCAGCTGAAAATCCTTCTGAACAGAACTCCAAGTAGCCATGTTCAGCATTCTGATGATCAGCTTCACCAAAGCTGTACATTCTGCAATCTGTAAATCTCAAAACAAAATTTTAGTACCAAGATATCTTTTTGTTTGATTCTCTTGAATTTAGTTTTTCGGGAGGTCTACCTGTATCAAATCTAATCAATATAACTCTGGAAGGTGTCCAAAGCCTAATCACCCTTTTTAAAAAAATAAAGACAAACCTTTCTTCCAAAATGTGTGTTCTTAGTCTATAACCAGAAAAGCTTATATCTTGCACACTCTCTCAGAGAAATAATATAACCACAAGATTCAAATTCACACCCATTATGAAAATTAAAACAATTTAAGAAACTGAAATAAACTAAACAAACTTTTATGAGCCTGCTAGGTCTTTTAATCTGTCATGTCAGGAAATTAACTCAAAATTTCCATGGCGCCCATGTTAAGAGAATCTGAGCCTCCTGCTGTGGTAATTTTAAAATTAACCACAAATCCTCGCTAGCCAGCATTGATAAGCCATATGGTATAGTGGAGTAATTCATACATTAAAGCACACTTTTATTAATACCAATAAGAATAAGAAGTAAGCAACTTGTCAAACCAGAACTTTAGCTCAATATACATCTATCTGCTAGGCTCTCTACCTGGAGCTATCAGACCTTTATTTGTTGATGACTTCTTTAATACATGTCTGTATTCACTCTGCCTAGTGTACAGACTTCTATTTCATAATAATATTTTAACTGGCAAATATCACCACTCTCTACTTGGAGTCAGGGACTAACAGGCAGCTTGTCTAACCAAGATTTTAACTGAGAATTCCCATGAAGCCCACATTAAGAAAATATGGGTATCCTCAAAGACTAATAAAGCATTATATCTTTATATCATCTTTAAAACAAATAAACCAAACCTAATTAAATCATTTTCCAAACGCCCTTTGATAAAGAAGCAGGCAGCTTCTAATCTCCAATTCTTTGTGTCCAGGGTAGCCTGCATTTTCTTAGCAGGGTCCTAGAGCCCACAAGCAGACTGCCTCTCTTCTGTTTAAGGATTCCATGCTTACGACATCCTGAGCCTCAACATGGTACTTGCCACTTCTTACTAAGAAAATAAAACTTTCTCAGGCTGAAAATCTTTAATTTTTAGTGAATTCTTGCTGCATGTTAGGAGCCACCTCTTGCGGTAAATATTAAAAAATTCCTAACCTTTTAACCTGCTTGAGCACTGGCACCCATATTGCCACATGGCACTGCAAGGTACTTTTGTCTTAGCAGCTTTACACTGGCTCCAGGATCTTTTTGACCCAGTTGGTCCATGAACTGTTTCAGCATGGCATCTCACCATGCTGCTTCCTTTCCACTCACAGTTCCTTTGGCAGATTGCTGCCACACCAGGCCAAGAATCCAAGTTCCATGCTTGGCTTGGTGCATCCTGCCACTACACATTCTCTTGAACTTAATTAAGTCACCACATAAAGGAAAACACCACACAATAGCCTCCGATCCAATTGATATGATATCATTTGTCTATCTAGACAGAACAAAATCCTGTACACACCCACCCCTTAAAAATATTTATTACAACCTGTATCTGTGCACAGAGAAGAATCTTTATATCTGCCTCCATGTTGTTCCTCCTCTCTCCTGCTTCTTCCTTTCTTTCTTAAACCTCTGTTCTTGCCTCTCTTCCTTCTTGTCCAATGACACACCTCATTTTATCTTGTGGCTGCCTTTACCTGCATAATGACATCAACCTACAACATCTGAACTCATAAAAAAATAATAAAGCAGAAAAATATGAGATATCTCCCGTGGCTACATTGGAAAGAGGAGTAAAGAAATCCAGTCACCCTTTCAACCCTGTCCCCAATGTTCTAAAATGAAATTAAAATTTAAGACCAGGTATATGTAATACATCTAAGCAGTCCCGGTCAAAGTGTATTTCTGTCCAATTGAACAACCGTTGTCTGAACTTCAGTCTATCCTTTAAGTTAGTCTGATGAGTTCTTAGAACCGAGTGAAATCTGTTTAAGGGATACAACACCTTCTGTCCTGCTATGACTAACGATTTTCTTTCTCTGCCCAGCATAAGATTTTTGGGGAATTTTCCTTTTCTTGTGGGTTATTGTTTTTTGTTTGTTTGTTTGTTTGTTTTGTTTTGTTTTATTTTATTTTATTTGTTTCACTATTCTGATGGTCAGATTGGCTAGCTTCATTTCTTTCAGGCCAGTCACACTTGTATCTATCCTCTTTTGTGAAATTACAGGTCCTCTCTTCCTGCTACTCTTCTCTCTACCCAAAATTCAAGCCAGACCTTCCGTGAACATGCTCTAGGCAGAACTGGAGAGCACTAACAGGACTCATGCTGCTTTACAGAGTTGCTTTCTTTCCTTGTTGTGACAAGTAAGGCCTATAAAACAGATGTCTATGTCCCAAAGTCAACAAAACACCTGCTATCATATATGGTCCCTCCCCAACTTCTGCAGTGCTGGCAAACCCAGTCTACTGATACTAAGGCTCCTTCTGCCTAGCATCTCTGCTTATGGCATGATGCTGTAGCCCCCTTAATTTGCTTGAGTACTTTCCATACTTTCCATTGAAAATTATAAGATCATTAGCTATTTATACATTACTTCATTAAAAAATATTTTCTGTGTACAGGTGTACCTCTGCATATGAATACACATGTGCGCATATGCACCTACATAGAGGCCATAACTTGATACCTAATATATTCATCAATTTCCCTCTACCACAGTTTTTTGAGACAAGATCTCTCACTAATACTGACTCAGATAAACCAGATGGATGGCGAGCCTCACAAATCCCAACCATCCTTCTCTCTCCCATGTCTTTAATGTTACACTGCTGGAATTGAAGGCATGAATTGCAGTCCCTGTCTTCTTCACAAGGAATGTGACAGAGATAGCTCCCAACCCACTTCTACATTCTTTTTAGCCAGTGTATAGATGATGTTTTACTCTGATAGCTAAACGTCTTATAATCACTATATACATATCAAGAAGAAAGTGGATCCTTCCGAGCTGGCCCTGCTTGTAAATTTTTCTGCGGTACCCATGTAAAGGGAAGTGATATAGGTGTAATTCTTTCAAAATGCAAAGGGGTGGAAAAAAGATGTTCCATCACTGGGATGATGTAAATATTAAAGTAAATGAGAGTAAAGCTCTTCTATTCCCCTTCCCTTTCTACTCCCTCAATGATGCCTTTAGAAATTATCTCAGAAGGAAATTGGCCAAAGGATAAGAATTAATGTAGTGAGACTTGACAGCAGACATCATTAGAAAATAGTATTTCCTTCTTGCTTATTTCCATTTCTTTTGCCTGGGAGATGTCCCCAAGGCCCTTTTCTATTGGTTCTGTTCTGTTATTTTCATGAGCTATCTAGGATGTTTATCCCAAGTTTAATTTCATGTGGATAATACTAACAGTCCATTTTTGAATTTTAGGCCTGGCTCATTAATATCCAGGCTGTTCACTGTTTCAATCTGTGTAGTGATGAGAGCACATCTTTTGACTCCTTGTTGCAATGTGAATAGCAGGAGAGAAAGAGGTGGATTTTTCCATTTCTTTTATTGCTCTCATGAGAGTTTTTAAACGATATTTGTTTCTGGCTAAGGAGAATGTTCTGGATGCCATTTAGAGAATGAGTAAAAATGTATACAATCCACTTTAAGACAAGAAAGAGAGTCTTTAGTGGGTAATCACTGGTCCTGACACAAGGATGTATGGTCTACCAAAAATATTGAAGAAAAAGGGAAATGTGGAAGCAAAGACATAGAATGATAGATTCAACTTCTCCTATATTAATGCATATTTTTTGCCATTTATAAAATAGAATTTTATTTTTTATTATGTATGTGTGAGAAGGGAGTGTACCCATGTGAGTACGATACTGTGCCATAGAGGCCAGAACGCTGTGCCAGATACTGAGAGCTAGAGTTATAGGCAGCTATGAGTTACTCTAGAAAATGTTGGGAACCAAAATCTTGTCCTTCAAGAGAGCAGCATGTGCTTTTAACTCTTGATCCATATCTCTAGTCAACACACTTTTTAAAAATAAATAATAAATGCTTGCATTTAATACAATATTTTTTAAGTTTAAAACACTAAAATCAAGCAAAGTGGCAATACAGTAGCTGTCCCTGTCACTTGTTTTTGACCCCTCTTTGTTCTTCAGGTGTCTATAGTATTTCCTGTGTTTTTAATTTCTATGCACAAAGCACCAGTAAGACTAGATTCTGCTAACCATAAGAGCCACTGTTTACTTTCTGTGTCTCTTTAAAGTTCTGTCTCTGAATATAGTCACATTTTGTGGTGCCAGGTATCAGGAATTTACTGTGTGAACGTAAGCGACAAAATTCTTCACATATAGCAACTTTTGTTATTTGATATAACAGCTTTTTCCCATTAAACACATTTTCCTAAATTCCCATATAAGCACCAATTAAATCCTCAACATATAGTTTCAGAGGTCCAGTCCATTATCACTAAGGCAGGAAACATTACAGACTGCGGGCAGACATGGAGCTACAAGAGCTGAGATTTCTACCTCTTCATCTGAAGGCAGCTAGGAATGGACTATCAGCCACAATGGGCAGAACCTGGGCGTGCAAAGCAGCTCAAAGCCCCCTCCCACTACCCTAGTGGCACACTTTCTTCAACAAGGCCACATGTCATCCAACAAGGCCATACCTCCTAATAGTTCCATTCCTTATGTCCAAGCATTCAAACAGATAAATCTATTCAAACCACTACACACAGTGTACAGGCTTTTAGCAGTTATAGTCCAGTCTAAGAAGAGCCAAGATTGTGATTTCTGGACCTATGCACGGCTTTTTAGAGTTTGGGGAACTAGATTTCACTTTGGTATTGACACATAGAACTGCTGTCTGTTCTCAGTGCTTAATGTATCCTGAGGTTCTTTACTGGGTTTCTCTTTCTTTTTCTTTCTTTCTTTCTTTCTTTCTTTCTTTCTTCAAGTATGGTGAACTAGAAGTCTGTTGATGAGTACTATGTAATGTGTGGTGTATCTGTGTGAACACATCTGTGATGGTTGAGGAAAGATGCATTGATGCTTTTCTCCTGAAGTGCAAATTGTGAGGACAGGATTCTTGGAATGCAGGCCAGGTAACTGAATGAAGAGAGAGAGAGAGAGAGAGAGAGAGAGAGAGAGAGAGAGAGAGAGAGATGCAAAGGATATGACTCATCTCAAATTTTAGCACCAGATGAATTAAAAAAAAACAAACAAACAAGAAAAAAGCATGACTGTTTCTGGGTATGGTAGCGGAGGTTTATTGTAGACAAAATGGAGAGCATAGCCAGAGTCAGGGACAACTGCAAAGTCCAGAGTGAACATTACCAGACTGACCTAGGTCATATGAAGAGAGGAGGGAGAAGAGGCAGGAGAACCTTCAGCAAAGAAGGGCAACAAAAGTTCCTCATGTGTGAACTTTACTCTGTCAGACAAAAATGCAGACAGGAAGGGTGGGAGAATGCACCATAGGATGGAGACTCCATCCTGGAGGAGATCCGAGGCAGACTAAATGCTGGATACTGCATGGAATCAGGAAAGAAGGAGGCTCACACAGGCCTGTGAGGAAAAGACAAGTACTGGGGGGAGGGGGAACTCTAGTTTAGTTTTGTGTCTAGTATTTTGGAGGGGCATTTTGTGGAAGACTCGGGATGCTCTGTACTATGAAGGCTTCCCCTATGGTTTCCATGGTGGTTCTTGATAAGAGATACAGTCATTGCCTTTTTGAACTTGTTATTTATGGTTTATCATAGAAAATGGGTGCATACAACTTCCTCAGGTTGGACCAGAGATTAAATACCTTTTGCAGGAAGGAATGTCTAGAAAGGGAAGATTATTGGCTAAACCTTCAAAGCCCATCTAGATGCCTCATGGAGAAGTTTGTGTGTTCTGTGCTACGTGACCAGTGGTCATGTTCTTTCCATGGGGGTTGTGGTTATGTGCTCCAGTATAGGAGCGAGATGTGGAGTAGATGAAACTCCAAACATCCTCAGGTCTGAGAATACTGGAGTTTCTGTACCCACTCAACCTTCCCAGTTTTTATATAGCGACACAGTTCCACTTGCCCTACAAAGGGCCAAGAGAATGGGCAAAAAAGTAAAGCATAGACCAAAAGGCCAAAATAGTTGCATTAGATAGGAAAGGGCAACCCTAAATTGTGTGAGAATCCAAGCCCAATGCTTATCTTTGAGAATTTTAGGGTGGGAGTAGTATATCCCCATCCTACAGATGGGTGAGATAACTGGAAGACAGTAAGAGATACAAGGAGAATACCTGCCAGCATCCACTTTGCTATGTTAAGTAGGCATCTTAGACATTAGTCCCATGTTTAAGGCTTAACAATACCAATGAAGATCTTCTCAGAAAAATGCAATTAGATGTTCTTTAGTCCCATCATGTGGGTGACCAACTGTATAATCTGTGCCTAGTTTGGTCCTAGAAGAGCCAAATATGAATATGATGAGGATTAGAATACGGGTGATGATGGTATGATGGTGCCGATGGTGATAGTTATAATGATTATAATGAAAGTGATGGAATCTGCATGCATGAAAATGAGGGTGATGTAAACTGAAGAAATTATCCTTCTATGGTATGGTAAAAGTCGTGATATTTGATTTCTGTTTTATGCTTTATTGTATATACGAGGGATAGAATAGTCATATTCATGTGGAAGAGTTCAGAGCAAAAAGAGAAAGGGGTAGAATGAGTATTTTGCAGTAGACTTGAGCTGGCCTTGAGGGAGGCAGGAGCAGATCAATGGGAAAACAATAAAGGGAGGGAGCAAAGAGAAAGATGGTGAGAGAATGAGTAAAAGAGAGTATAAACAGGACAAACAAGCGAGCATAGATGAAATAGCAGGATTATAAGAAGAACAATCAGGTAGGGGGAGGAAAGCTCATGCACTGAGGAAGTTCACGGTAGCAAAAGAGACAAGGAGAGATGAGAAAAGTCAGATGCCCACAGTGATTTTGAAATGTTAGCAAGTACTGAGGGAGCCTAGAGGTCCGCACGAGAATCTGTTCACATAGGTACCACAGATAGCACTATATCTCTTCTGCCAACAATGAGAAAAATGGCTCCTTAGGGGAGAAGGGAACTGGTTTTACCAGATCTGAGAAATGGTAGCTTTCAACTAACAGCTAGAATTTGGGGAAATAGAATATCTTCTGGACCTGACCAGAGTTATGATGGTTATGATGATGGTAAGGAACATGATGAGAATGATTTTCATGGAGGTGTGCTAGAGGTCAGACACGGGATCTCCCAAAAGTTAGACAAATCCTCTGATGCTTCGGCAAATCCCCAGCACATGTGGCTTTTATGAGCTCCTCCCTCTCTACATTTTCTCTATTATGGAAAAGAAAACAACAAAAACTACTTGACCTAAACAACACTGTCAGTGTAAAGTCGTGCTATATCTTCCTTGTGGAGAAAAGAGTCAAGCTTTGTAATTTTTATGTCACCTTGGAATCTTGTTTTCAAGATTTCCAGACATTTGTATTCCCACTACCTTTCTTGGCTGTTAGCTTGAAGGCTGAAAAAGATTTTTCTTCCTTTACTGTTTGTTTAACATATCTACAATAAAGCAGTGAGAACTCTATCTTGGACAGAAAGAAAACCCTCAGGAAATATTAATACAATATTTCCTTCAGAGTCCAACATTCTTTAAGGTTGTATGCTTCCTGTTAAATTATATGAAGTTTCCATGGCTGAGTTAGCACTCAATCAGACCCTTCAACCCTTGTAAACCATAGGTAAGACATTTATTTCTACAACACACTTGAAGACAGCCAATAAAAATAGACTTGTCTGTCAACTTGACAGTCATTCTTCAAAAAAGCCTTTTAAAGGACCACATATTTTTTTCCATTTCTTCTCTTTGAAAAATGAGTTAATCCCATGTCAGCTGCAACGTCTCAAGTTCTGTTTTCACCTCATCCATAGGACTCCTCATTTCAAAGTTTATATGGGGAAAATGGTTTGTCATCGAGAATCAACCAAATGGTTAATAGCCCATATGGTGATTTCCGTAACTGGTAAACTTTCTTCCAAGGTGCTAGCTGCTCTTCTTTTGATCAAATATGTTCACATTTACAGAGATGAAGAACCAGGAGGCCAGATGGTGACAGAAAAGTTTCATGTTGACTGGGATTCAGTTCTTATTGACACCGATAATGTCATTGTAGCAAGATTTGATGGCAGAGGAAGTGGATTCCAGGGCCTCAAAGTTTTGCAGGAGATTCACAGAAGGACAGGCTCAGTAGAGGCAAAGGACCAAATAGCAGCTATAAAGTAAGTCAATGCATGTCTTCCTGTTGATTTTCATAACTGTAAAATCTATATAATGGGGCACATTATCCACTCCAAAATGTCAGAGATTTCTGTTTTCTCAGTTTAGCATGTAGCTTTCTTGCATTGTTGAAAGCATTTATCATTGTCATTGATGTTGTAAAAGAATAATCATATTTATTTTTGCAATTATAATTTGGGTGAAAACGTGAGAAGTATACTAGTATATCATTTATTGACAGAAAAACAGTGTGTGGTAGGTCCAAAATTAATAATAATTCTTTCAAAATAGTACTACATTTTTGGAATGTTACTTACACTGAGTGTGTGTGTGTGTGTGTGTGTGTGTGTGTGTGTGTGTGTGTTTATTAAATAAAGCTAGATACTCATGGAACAATCAACTGTGGAGTTGAAGGTCAATACCATGTCTCCATCCTTATGGTTTTCCTTGTTTGAGACAGGATCTCTTGATGTTCACCCTCTTATACATCAGGCTATCCTTCCCCTGAGCTGAGAAGCTCCTGTCTCTATCTCCCACCTTGTTGAAGGAACTCTGGGATTATATGTGTACACTACCTTACCTGGATTTATGAAGGTTCTAGGGTTTGAACTCATGTTCTCACATTTGAGCCCACTGAACCATCACCTCAGCCCCAAGTCAAACATTTATAAGATTTTTGGGGAGTGTTTGTATTTGTCTGTCTGTCTGTGAATCATAAATTCAGATATGCAATTGATTCAAGATAGTATAACTATATATAATTTTTTTATTCTTTCAGATATTTACTGAAACAGCCATATATTGACTCCAAAAGATTAAGCATTTTTGGAAAGGTAAATAGAAATACTGAATGTATTTATCCAAACTCACCTATATATGTATGTATTATATTCATGTATATGCATATACAGTCATTATTCATTGTACTTTAATTTTATTCGCTGCCATGTAAAACAGAATAATCCATAAAGTAGCCATTCTGTCAATTATTTGGAAGGCTATTTCTCAAGCATTCAGTTGATATCTGGTATTAAACATGAGCAATAAAAGGGAGAAACAGCTAGGTCTAGAGCCTGGGATCACAACTCACTGAGACAAGGGCTTGAGGTACAAGGATAAGAACCTAAGTTTGTTTCTGAGATCCCATATAAAGCTGTGTATTATGACATGTGCCTCTAATCCCAGTGATTATAGGTGACAGAAAGATATAGGATGCTCCTTAACAAGCTACTGTGGCTCAATCATTGAGCTCCAAGTCCAGTGAGAATCCCTATAGGGTAGGGCAGAGGACAACACTGATCCTTGACTTCTGGGCTAAATACACACATACACACACACACACACACACACACACACACACACACACACCTGCATACACACGCAAATATAAGTCCCCACAAAGATACACATAAACACAGACACACACAGACATATATACACAAAAGACAGACACATACACAAATATGTACACATGTACCACACAAACACATACAAGAAGACACATATCCACAGAGAGACAGACACAGACACATATATACACATACACCCACAGACACATATAGTCATACACATGCAGATACACAAACACAAACACAGACACACAAGTACATATGTAGGCACACATATGCAAGTATGAACATACAGATGCATATGTACACAAACACACACAAATACACATAGTTGTATTAATATGTAAATGTAACATCTAAAAGAAGCTGTAATTATTGCTCTATTCCATTCTCCTCTCCTGTACATTAATGATCTTTTGTTTGTTTTGTCTTGTTTTTTGAGCTATAGTCTCACTATGTAACCTGTGTTAGCCCCCAAATATGATCCTGCTGCCTTGGCCTGTCAAATACTGGTATCTTTAGAGGTGTTTGCCGCCACACCCGACTGGGATTCTTCTTTTCCACTTACTGCCAGTGTTTTGGGAAGCACATGTTCTGGTATCATGCAGCTTGTAGCACATCAGTGAGGAACAGGAGGGAGTTCCACTGGAGTCAGCAGCAGTCTGCATACTCACCGGGCGTCCTCCCCTCTTTGGCTGTGTCCTCTGCTCTGAAGGAAGAGGGTGAAAGTGGGTGGGGGAGCAAGTCTATTCCGTCTTTGAGATACCTGCTCTTTCTTGTTGCCTAACTATCCCTTTGTCCCTTTCATTTTTAATCCATGAACCATTAGAAAAACTTCATCGTTCTTTCTTCTATTTCCTGCTGTTTGCTGCTTCACCAATTTCTGCACTTATCCTTATTTTCTACTTTTAAAAATGCATTAACTCTCTAGTTAAAAGTTAAATGTCTAAGGTTTGTTTTGTTTTGTATTGTTTTTCATTTTTAGCACTCTGCCTTGAAAGTGCAAGCATTTTATACACAGCACTCCTGTGAGTTACTCCCCAGAGTTACTTCCACTACCAAAGTTATTAAAATTTCATATGAATATGTCTTCAATCCCAACATTTTGTGCTCTTTGAAGTGTGTTTTACTATTTTATCCTGTAGGAAAGAAGAGTGGAACATCTTCTGTTTTTACCTTTGATTGTAATGGAGTTGTGATCAGTTCACTGACTGAATAACAGAAGTCACGAGACATATTGGTTGATTTATAATCTAGGAAGAACTGACTTTGAAATATCACTGTACCTAAAAGTATTGATATCACATTCATTCCATTAAGTTAGAATTGTCTATCATGGAGTCCTTGGCAATAAATGTATGTTCTAATTTATTTGATTTCTAGTGTCTAGAAAGATGTGTTAGCATATCCCATTATAGGAACCAACTCTTCCTTCTCCTCCTTCTACAGTAGTTTGCACAGGACATTTTTCCTTTCTCTTCAATATCACTATATTATTATTATCATCATTAATGTTGTTATTGCTATTATTATTACTATTATTATTTATCTTTTTTTATATTCTAGTTGTTATCTCCCTCCAGGTCTACCCTCCAAATGTTCCTCACCCCATTGTTCATCCCTCATCTCCAAGAGGATGTTCCCCCAAACTCCTTTCCCCCTAGACCTTCCCACTCCCTGGGGCCTCAAGTCTTTAAAAAGTCAGTTGCACCTTCTCTCACTGAGGTCAGACCAGGCAGTCCTTTGCTGTATATGTGTCAGGGACCTTATATCAGCTAGTGTATGCTGCCTGTCTGCTAACTCAGTGTCTGAGAGATCTCAGGGCTCAGGTTATTTGAGACTGCTGGTCTTTCTATGAGGTCACTCTCCTCCTCAGCTTCTTTCAGTTTTTCTCTAACTCAACCTCAGGGGTCCCCAACTTCTTTCCATTGGTTGGATGTAAGTATCTGCATCTGCCTCAGCTGCTTGTTGGGCCTCTCAGACGGCATCCATGCTAGCCTCCTATCTGTAAGCACACCACAGTAATGTGTCAGGTATTGGAGCCTCCTCTTGAGCTGCATCACAAATTGGGAAAGATCCTTCTTTCCCTCAGTCTCTTCTCCATTATTGTCCCTGCAGTTCTTTTAGACAGGAACAATTCTGGGTCAGAACTTTAGACTCCCCTTTCCTTTACTTGATGTGCTGTCTTTCGACCAGAGATGGATTCTACACCTTCCTCTCCACCATTGTTGGGCATTTCTTCTAAGGTTCCTCCCCTTTGAAACCTGAGCATCTCTCACGGAACACTTTTCAAGCTCAGAAAAGTTCATAATGAATCTATCTTCTGCTGAATTATACCTTTATTTTTTGTTGAGATTCTATTTATCTCTATATGTGATATATACATAGATATGGAATATATAGAACAATGGAAAGATTTTAGAAGCCATGTGTTTAAGTTTTTAATGACCATGTGGATTTTACTCAGTAATTAAACTTCAAGTAAATAAGATGGAACCAAACCATGTTAGTTTAAATTATAGCCATTGAAACGGAACCTCACCTCATCTAAATATGTAAACATATTTACTCTATTTTATTTTTAAGATAAACATTCTTAGTTATGAAAGGTCTCAAAAGCCATGAATGAAACAGTTCTAAATTGCATGGGATCAATAAGGATGTCTCAATAATTACGAATGCACACTGCTCCTGCAAAGGACCCAAGTTCCACTCTCAGAACCCATATCAATGGGCTCATTGATATGCTTGGAACTCTGCCTGAAGGAAATCTGATGTCCTCTTCTGGCCTCTGTAGGCATCTGAACTCACATGCACCACCCCCTCTCACCAGACAGACAAAAACTTAAACATAAAACAATCTTTAAAATAGTTAAATGGACTAATAATAAAACACACAAAAAAAGCATTTTCAAACTTCTAGTATTATAGAGAAATAAAGGATAATAACTAAAATATCAGATGATGAAAAAACAGCCAAAGTTGGGTGATGAAGCCAATCTATCTACCTATCTATCTATCTATCATCTCTCTTTATTATTGCTGTGTGTGTAATCGTGTATAAATTCATGCACACACGTATGCCATGTATGGTGCATTGTGGAGTCAGTTCTCTCTTTCTATCTATCTATCTGGGTTCCAAGGATTCTGCGGATTGAACTCAGGTTATCAGGCTTGCAAAGCTAGTGCCTAACCTGCTTCACATCCCAGGAGAAAGTGAAGCATAAAAGTCCCACCGGCTGGCATGAGTCCAGACAGTAAGAAAATGGCTTCCCAGGGATGGTCTTCTGGTTATAGATAAGAGTGACTATAAAACATATTAAGTTTGATATACAGAAAGGAAACCAATATTTATGGTTTTGCATCTGTTTGTTTGAAAAAAAATCTATGTTTGAAACCAGATCAAGCCATTTCTGGAGTTTGTGAAAATAATGTATACAATCAGAGCTAGGAGATGGCTCAGTGAGCAGAGATTTTACTGCATAAGCACGGGAATGTGAGTTGAAACCTATTTAAAGTTGGATACAGTATTCCACATCAGTAACTCCATTGCCCATACGTTGAGATTGCAGGTAGAGACCAGAAAATTCCTAGACAGTTGCAGAGTCAGCCTGGCTGATTCAGTGATAACCAAGTGTGGGAAGACCAATACCTAAATTGTTCTCTAATCTGTGTAAATACATAGTGTCATGAGAGCAACTGAACTAACACACAAACAAGCACACATATGTGGATATATATATTTTACATTTACACATATATAAAGATGTGAGGAACTATATCAAAGTAAAGTAACAGATTCAGTGCAGAGACACGGTAAGAAAATTGTGCTAATTTTGAAATACTCTTTTAAGCATGTATTTTCACTTACTATTGGAATATTTAATGCATACATGTAATAATTTGATTATATTGAAGACCTGGAGTCTAACAGATTCCAAGTAGTCAAACAGACAGGGTAAACAGGGTCTAGGAATATCAATGTACTTTCCTTTAAATGTTTAAAATGACAGAATCCTGGTTCTTCTTGTTCTCTGAAATAAAGATGTGATGTCCGTGTTTTAGGAGAACTACTCAATAGGACTTTCAAATTTCTAGAGTCAGCAGTGGATTGGCACTCTTGTGACAAACTTGGCTTCCACTTCTTTGGATTATCCAGTATCCCACAATAGCTAAAACCAGCTCTCTCTGCAGAAAAAAAAGAGCCCACCCTATTGTCATACATGTAAATCTTTTTACTTTTGCAGACAATTTTGTTTCCAAGATTGATTATACCACTTTATAAGTGCTGCAGTCTGTCTTTGATTCCCTTTCCCTACTGTGTGTGTGTGTGTATGTGTGTGTGTGTGTGTGTGTGTGTGTGTGTGTGTTGTGTGTGTGTGTTTAAAGTACAACTTGTCTACATGTTGAATTTTCCTGCCTTTTTACTCTTTAGATCAGTTTAGGAAAATCTCTTTTCCCCACAACTCTAACCATAGTTGTATCAACATTTATTTTCACTCCTCTCCTCTAAGGGCTCCTGAATCTCTACTATACAAAGCTTCTTTCTTCTCTTATGCTTATGTACACTTTTAAAAACATGTGTTTATAAACATGAAGTGTTACAAGTGATATTATGTAGGATTTAAAGTTTATATGTCTTTTGTTCACTGTTCTTGCCCCCTGCTTTTTATAAGTAGAGTTGCAATGTCATTTACAGATCGTCTCAAAGCCCATTCATGAAAATATCAAGCCAATACTGAGGATTCTACACTCTCTGCCTCCAAATGCTTCTGTCAATTGAATTTAGATTTTTACATCACTTTTATGAAGTAGGAAAAGTTGGAGAAAACATTTTTGTGTCACAGCTCTGTTTACTGAAATTGCAAATTAATAACAATTTGATTGGCATTTTATGCATGATGCTAGAATGACTGGCAAATTGAAATGGCAAAAATAAAGTATGAGTGAATGGAAGAACATTGAAAATGGGAAACCACACCCTGTCCCAAAAGGAGCAGAGTATCTTGAGCTGTTAAATCAAGTGCACACCATCGTATATTATCTGTGGGTCAATATGTGGAGCTTGAAGCTTAGATTCTGCAATGTGTTTTGAACATTAAGCCCAGCTTACTTTTACTTCCAGTCTCTGTTTTCCAAAAGCTCTTTCAGGTTCAACTTTTGCCTCAGTGAATAAACATGAAGTGATTGAGAAGTTGGTGAGCAATTAAAACTTAAATTATTCTAATTTCTGCCAGTGTTGATTTCTCCTTTAAAAACAGAAGTTAGTTCTCTGAACTAAATCAAATTAAACCAGCATTCTGGAATTGATTTTTAAATTCCACAGCTTTCACTATCATTTAGGCTTAAAGATTATTTAGCTTCATTATAGCCCAAATTTTCATATTAAAAAAATGATGACACACAGGTTCCTCATGAAACAGGAAGCAAAAGATGTGTATACCTGACCTTAGGCACACAACTGTAGCTGGGGCTTCTTCCCGACCCCCAGGATGTCCTCAGATTTGCCTCTAATGTCTTGTATTCTTTTGTGGTTTGTTTCTTTCTTGTCTTGTTCTGAGAGTCTAGGGAATTCTAGTGGGAAGAAATTCCTGCGAGGCATCTCTATTGCACTAGTACACCATAAAAATTTATAATTTAAAATGTTGAACAGCAGCTGGAAAGATGGCTCTGCCGGCAAAAAAAATGCTCGCCACAAACCTTGACATCCTGAGTTTAATCCCTGGGACCTGCATGGTAGAAGCAAACATCTGACCTCGGAAAGTTGTCGTCTTTCTTCCACGGGATCCAGTAAAGAAACATGCATATATGTTTGCAAATGAACACATCAAATTTGAAATATAAAAAGAAATCAATGTCCAACTGTATCACAGACATGCCCCCCTTATAGTTTGTTCAAAAGGAAAAATCTTGGCATACCTGAATCACGCTTCTCAAAAAATCAGAGGCAGGAGGCAGAGTCCAATTTTGGCTAGAGAGATACTTGTGGGAAAATAATTAAAAAACAGAAAACAAAACAAGACAAACAAAAACCAACCTCCCAATCTACTTAATTGGTGAATTATATCATTTATTCTAGAATGTTTGCTAAGTTTTGGTTGTTTGCTTGCTTGCTTGCTTTCCTGAATGATAATGCCATGTGTACTTAAGGTATATAGATACCACTACATAATGTCACATTTCTATGTGACAAAGTGATTGCTGCAGTGGAGCTCTGAGAAGTGACCTCATTGTATACTTCTTCTTTGTTTGTTTGCTCTGCTTTTGGGGAAAGAACAGCTAAAATGTGTTCCTTTGGCAGTAGTCAAACTTCAGTACATTTTTAGTTCATGGTCTCATATTGTGCATATTGATCGAGATTTTGTTCCTATTCTATGAATTCTGCTGCTGCTCCTCTCTTCCTGCACACTCCCCATCCCACCCCTGCACCCCAATAAAGTAATTAAATTTTTAAAGTAATCCTGAGCTTGCTTCTTCCAACTCTATCTCCTCTCCCTTTTCTTCTTCCTCTTCTCTTCCTCTTCCTCTCCTTCAGACTCTCCCCCTCATCTTTCTCTCATCTTTATCTGTGTTCTTCTCTCTTCCTTCTTTCCTGCTCCTTTCTCCATGTTCTCTTCTTCTACTTACTGGTGCCTTATCCACTGGTGAGAGATTAAAAATTTCAGCATCTTTGTTTCTTCCTGGGGCAGATGGGAGTTTTGCTTATCCACAGATTTACCTATAGACATAAATGTCTTACAACCGCACAAATTCTGTCTGCTTTATTCTGGCAGATTTTGGTTTTTTCTCTTCCTTATGTATGTGTTAAATGTATATGTTTGTGTTGGGGGAGGTGTGTATATTTGCAAGTGTGTAACTGCATGCAGATACTAGAAGACAGTTGCAGCTGTCATTCCTTGGACACCAACTACCTTGATTTTGGAAACAAAGTCTCTCACTATAGTAGAACTCACCAAGTAAGCTAAGACATCCAGCCCCAGATACTTGTGGGAAAATAATTAATCCACCCACCACCACCTCCCCATACCAGGACTTAAATGTGTACCACCATTCTCAGCTTTATAGTTCTTTAAACTCAGGTTCTGGTAGATCAAGCTTGGGACCTCGTGCTTGCACAAAATACTTTACCATATATGCAATCAGTGTGGCCTCAATCCGTAATTTCTCAAAATTATCATCTCACATCATCTTTACACCAAAAAGGCTTATTCAGCCCATGCAGTAGATTCTGGATTCCTAGAGACAAACTTTGGAGTGACAGGTCCCAAGTACCTTCAAGGAAGTTTCCTTTTCTTTCCTAGTTGCTCACAAGCATTATAATTATTAAGTATTCTACTTGCATACACATGAAGTTGCCTTAAAATAATATACAAAGGGAATTTCATTTCCTTTGCTTTATTTGCAGCAATTCCCTGACATGTGGTATAAAATAATGACTTTTTCTGATACATAATTAATTTCATATTTTACTTAGTTTTTAAAATAACCTGTTGTATAAATTTTTAAATAGCTGTTAAATCTTTATATGTACACAGTGATTTTTTCATTCCATTTTACATTTTGAGACACTGGAACGTGTGCATTATTAAATAATGATCAAAAGGTATGAGTATTTCCAAGAATCATCATTATGTTTTCCCCCCCTCAGGGATATGGGGGCTACATTGCATCAATGATCCTAAAATCAGATGAGAAGTTTTTCAAATGTGGAACCGTGGTTGCACCCATCTCAGACATGAAGTTGTATGGTAAGTATGTCCTACAGAGATATGTAATATAAGGTATTGATTGTTGGACGAGAAAATCCCAATGCAGAGAAACTCAATTGAGCTCATTTATCTTATGTTATTAAAGTCTGTTGTGAGTTATCACCTCCCTTATGCAATTGATTTTACTGGAGCGTTACAATTACATTTGAAATGCATAAATAAATAATGAAACAGGGTATGTTTCACTCATTCAGATTTTTTTCCTTTGTCACAGCCTCAGCTTTCTCTGAGAGGTACCTTGGTATGCCATCAAAGGAAGAAAGCACTTACCAGGTAGACTAATAAAAAGTACAACAATAAAGGCAAAAGGCTTTTTTTGTTATTTTACTTCTGTAGGTTGAATTCCTTCTATTCAGATCTCTCTGCATATAGAGATACTTGTGTTTTTCTTGCAGGCATCCAGTGTACTGCATAACATTCATGGTTTAAAAGAAGAAAATTTATTAATAATTCACGGAACTGCTGATAGTAAGTATTGTATTTACTGTGCCTTTCTGGGGGCTCTATCCCTTTACAAAGGGACTCATCTTAGAGGTAGGACTTGTTTCCAGGATGTCCTATAAAGCTGTTGAACAAGAATACAGGAAGTGACATGGAGGATGTAGGAAGAAAATAATGTAGTGCTTCCTATATCATTCTCCATTGTGATAGGGAGACTTTATCTGTTATCTTGCAATCTTACATACAGCAGCCATTGCAACCAAAGATCATATTGGAAACAGTGTTGACTAGAGAATAAAAAAATTATAATGTAAAGATGTGGTTAATTCAGGCTGGAGAGAGAGAGAGAGCGAGAGCAAGGGAGAGAGAAAGACAGAGAGACAGAGACAGAGACAGAGAGAGAGAGACACAGAGAGAGACACAGAGAGAGACAGAGACAGAAGAGAGACAGAGACAGAGACACAGAGAGAGACAGAGAGACAAGGTAAAGAGACAGAGAGAGAGAGAGAGAGAGAACATAGCAAAAGTAGCATGGTTATAAGAAGAGGAGTCGCTGCAGGGAAGACAGCCCATGAGCTGGAGGGAGTTCAGGACAGGGTAGGAGGTATGCAAGTGGTCTATGTGGTTTGAGTATGTATGAGTGGGCAGTTATGTGCCTCCATGTTTGCATATAAGTTTATATGTGTGAACCTTTTAGTTAAAATTCAGGTAAGGAGCTTAGCGCTCTAAATGCCACTTGTTAACCTGTCTTCCCACCTGACATAAAAGCCAGACACAGGGACACAATGGTGGACTCCACATAAAGCAGCTCATGGCTAGTTCCCAAACTCTTTTGCTTTATTGTGTAATAATCCTCTCATAACAATGTACTATGTAAAATGGGAAGAAAGAAAGAAAGAAAGAAAGAAAGAAAGAAAGAAAGAAAGGAAGGAAGGAAGGAAGAAAGAAAGAAAGAAAGGAAGGAAGGAAGAAAGAAAGAGAAAGCAAACCTGACCTGAGGCCACCTACACAGGAACTCTTTGTTCTCTTGGCAACCCTTCTGAAAATCTACAATTATTGTAAATTTGAAAATGTGTTCATGAAATAATTTAGGTAGAAGCAGCATTGTTGATGCATGGCAGCAAAGAGCACTATGCTTCTAAAGGATGTCAAAATATTAAGATTATCCACATATGTCAACAGTAGTCAAAGAAAATCACTAATTGTTAAGTGTGTGTCAGAACATGCACTAAGATCACGTAATAATGTTTTATTTTTTCTGCACAGAAGTACTGTCCTAAGGAGTTACCATTTTCTTAGTATATTAGACAAATAACTGGTAAAAAAGCAGAACTTTCCATGGGGATTTTTTTGTGGCTATACAGGTCTTATCCCTTGCACTATGAACCCTAAGCCAAGTGAACCCATTATATTTAAAGTTGAATGTTTTTGTCTCCAGACACCACTCGATTTTTTTAAGTACTGTTTAAGATCCCTTTACTAAGTTGCTTGCATTATTGTGAATCATGTTGTTTCCTGTTTGATTCAATTTCAAGTCAGGCATTTCACATAGCAGATTCTATAGAGTTTTGGAGAGGCACCAGCAACGCTTGTGTATAGGTGCACACATACCATACCCAACACAAAGCCTGCAGGAAACTTGACTTCTGGTTGATCAATGATATTTTTATGCTTTTATTATAGGCTAGAAAAAATTACAAACTAAGTCACTAGTTCAGTAAACTTTATTATCCCATTTAGTCCTTTGAAGGAAACAAAAAGCAAACAGCAGTCATTGCTTTGAAAACCAAGCAGAAAATAATCAACTAAAAGATATTTGGGAAGACTGAAGAGATGGTTCAGTGAGGACAAAAGCTTGGATTTCCAGAATCCAAGTAAAGTCAGATACAGCGATGTACACCTGTAATCTCAGTGTTCCCGAGAATGTAGGTCGAGACAGAAAAAGTCCTGTAAGCTCAGTAACCAGACAGCTGGTTGTATCCAGCAGCATACAAGAGATTCTATTTCAAACAAGGTGAAAGGCAAGAACTGATACCCAAGGTTTTCCTCTAATCTCTATATATGCTCATGTTCCGACATATATTATACATTTATGTTCTCTATCATCTATTTATCTATCTATGTATGTATTTATCTATGTATCTATGTATCTATGTATCTATCTATGTATCTATGTATCTATCTATGTATCTATCTATCTATCTATCTATCTATCTATGTATCTATCTATCTATCATCTATCAACTCTGCCACGCTGTTTCTGTGTGTCAGTCTGCCTCTGTGTCTCTCTGCCTCTGTGTCTCTGTCTCTATCTCTTCCTCATTCATTTCACTTACTTCCCTTCCCCCTCACTCCCATCAGAACAGCACATTTGCTTGGCAATCTTTTTAGCCATACCCAAATGCACCCTTGGTGGAATCTTTTCCACTTATCTTTCCTACAAAACCTACATAAGTTACATAAGAGGTTACTCTACCTCAGTAATTGCCCATATAAATCTGCATTATTAGTGACATATGTATACCAAGCAATTTAAACTTATTTAGAATTGGAAATCTTCCTTATTAATTGTGATAGGAAATTGATCAGAAATGTCTTGCATATATCTAAAATAAATGACTATTTGGACTGTTTATCCTCTGCTAGATAGAAAGAATTTCCTGCACCATAGGATGAGGCTCAGACCACTGATAAGATGACCCTGGTTTGAGAAAGCTAGATATAAAATGTTATCTTAAAGCTATTTTTGGAAATCTGAAGATATTTATGGAGTAATAGGAATGGCTTAGGGAGAACACAAGCAAACTATAGCACAGAAATATTTGAGTGGCAGGCACAAGGTTTCATAACTACCTCAGACAAAACTGTTACTAAATAGAGAACTCCTGAGATATGTATTCCAAAGCTCTGGAGCCTTACATTTTGACAGAAGGACAATGGAGGGAAAAGAGAGAAAGCAGTTTTCTTTGCATCAAACATTGAACACTGAATAATGAGTGATGCTCTTTATTCTCTCAGCAGGAGAAATAAGCTCTACTATAAAATTGTAATTACACTTTTTTTAACATTTCATTGTGTGTGTATGTAGTGTGTGTGTGCATGTGTGTGAGTGTGTGTGTGTGTGTGTGTGTGTGTGTGTGTGTGTGTACATGCTTATGAAAGCATGAGTTTTGGGTCAGAGGACAACTTTTGGAAGGCCATTCTCTCTGTCCTCCATAGATGGGTTCCAGTAATTTTTTTCAGAACATCAGGCTTCAGATGAAACATCTTTTTCTGCTGAGCAATCTCACTGTTGTGGATTTTTAGTGACTGTAGAGTGTCAGTGTCTAGATGAGTCTAGATTTCAGAAATCTTCAAGCTTGTATGTGTAGATATTTTATTGCGTTGATTGCAAGCAAGACATAAATTACCTCCAATACTTTTTAAGTACAAAATACATAATTAATTACAAGAATAAATGATCTTACACAAAATATTATCTAAATGACCTCATACTGAGTTGGTGATGTGACTCTCCAATGTGAGGACAAATGTTTCAACTCCAAGAACCCAAGTAAAAATTTAAAGTGCAGACATGGTGATGGATGCTGTCCCAAAGTGGGCAACTTGTTAAGCAGAGACAAGTGGAAAAATGAAGTTTACTGTCCAGCTAGTTTAGTTTATTTCGGAAAATCCTATGACACTGAGAGACCATGCTTCAAATAAAAGTAGAAAGTGTCTGAGGAAGCACATCTAAAATGAGCCTTCAACCTCTGTACACACTTACAAATCCATGTATTCTTAGCTACAGACACAGACACCCAAACAAACATATACACATGAACAGAATGCCATTGGATGATTAAATTCACCTTGGTAATGGTTTTTATGATTGTACTCCATTTTATCATGAAAAATAAAACTTTACTATGCTACTTAACAGCTCTCTACTTAAAAATCACTGACAGGTCATTCTTCCAAGTGTACAATGTACATAGAGCAATTCTGCTCTTTGAAAAAGGTACTGAGCGTTTCTGGTACTAACAGATTCACTTCTTTCAAATATCATAATTTAATATTTTGCAGCAAAAGTTCATTTCCAGCATTCAGCAGAATTGATCAAGCATCTGATAAAAGCTGGAGTGAATTACACTCTTCAGGTAAGCCACCATTCCAGAAAAATATATTTTAATCATCAACTACATATTGCCCTATCATATACTTGGGATAAACAACTGAATCCATGAGAGGGTGATTTTGGCTCAGGATTCCGGAGGTCATAGTTTCACCCATGGCTTTGGGTCTGTGACAAGGATACATAATATTATAAGAGTTCATTGAAAAGCAAAGCAACTTGTTTAAAAATGTGTGTGTTGGCATGTGCCTATGTGTGTGCCTGGATGAGCATGTGCATGTTTATGGGAATGTGTGTGTTTGTGTGTGAATATCTATCTGTGTACACTGACATATATGCATGCATGTGTGAAAGTATGAGAACAGCAGCAGGGTAAATAATATCAAATATTATAATGTCATGGTAATCATTCAGAATACATAATGACATATCCCTAAGTCCTTGCTCTATAGAGTCCATATTTCTACTTTCTCATGATGGCTTTGTTAACTGCCTCTTTCTTCACTAAGCATTCTGAATTTCTTTTATCTCTAAATTAACCTCTGAGTTCTCAATTGGCTTACTTTTCTCAGCATTAGTCATTAAACTCAGGGTTGGTTATAAGGTATTAAACTACCTACAGATAAACTGATCTTCCAGGGTGTGGTTTGAAACCTGGATAGAAGTCCACAAGATTCCATTACTCTTTAGAGGAACAAAACCAAAATCATAGGGCCAAACCCACAAACCCAGGTAGTGTGAGTTGTAACTAGGCCTGTTTGAACCACAGCTGCACCTTGTTGGTTGATTAATAATCATGAGGGGAAATGTTTCAGGAAAACCAGTTCCCAGAAGGCCCTGTGTGAAGCCACGACGCCCAGAGGCTCTCTTTTCAGGGAAAACTCAATAAGAGTTCACTTTTTATGTCCCCGAGACTTCTATTGCTAGAATCTTTCTGCTTTCTGACATGCCCTCAAGGCAAGAGAAAAGATTCTAACTACCTTCAGGGACAGGAAATACTGATTCCTTTGCACTTTGCATTTCAACTTCTTGAACCCATCTTATGGAAATATCTCCCCTTGGTTGTAAAAATGATCCAAAGATTTGCAGATATTTTTATAAAGATGAAAAAGTGACAGATAATTGAAAATTTTCTCAAGAAATTACTTTAAGTAAAGAGGTGTCTGGACAATCTATTCCACAGAAATCTGATGTTTAGTCAAGCAGACTATAATGTTTAGTTCATAGTGGTCAGCATGAGCATGGAAGAGTCTACCATTTTGACCAATAACCCCTAATTTAAATAATAATTTTGGGGTATGTGTGCCTTGATGAACAAAAGTTCCTGAAAGGAACAGCATCTTCATCGCTTCTCGGCCTTTTGGCTAAGATCAAGTGTAGGAACAGCATCTTCTTCTAAACCTTCTGTAAGGTTGATTTACTAAATAGAACTTCAATAACTGCAGAATCGCGTGAATATTAGAAGTGGTTAGAAGTCCAGCAACAAACTTCTTGGACTGCCTTCACCCTCTTGATAGCTATTTTCTCCTCTGGGTGTGAGCTAATGTATCTGTGAACACTGGGTAAATCTTTGGAATATAAACACATCTATCTCCCCTTATGTAAAGTTTAAGAATGTCATCTGGTAGCATCTCAGTCATACAGCAGAAATTTCCACACTACTTATGCAAAATCACAGCTCTTACCTCAGAGAGAATAAGTGATGGTTTGTTCAGTAGCCAAGATGTGAGTGACTATGGCCTGGATGCATTTAGGTTATCCTACTCCCGTGCTCTCCGATTTAGAAGCAATTTCATGGAGGTTTGTAGTAACAGGACAAAAAAAGCTACAAATCAAGGACTTTTAAATTACATTAGTAGAAACACCAGTAAGGCAGCTTATAACAAGATGGGGAAATCTCAAATTTAGGCCACGGTGTTAAGTCGTCAACTCTTCTATTGAGGGAGAATGGCAGACACCAGAAAGAGAGAGACTGACTGGACCTGGCACGGGTTTTTGAAACCTTAAATCCCACCCCCGGTGACATATTTCCTTCAACAAAACCACACACACACACACCAACAAGGCTACATCTTCTAATCTTTCTAATTATTTCAAATAATGCTACTACTTGATGCTTAAAGCAGTCATATATATGAGCCCATTAGAACATTCTTATTCAAAGCACACACAGGGATCTGATGAGAGTACAGATTCTCCAGACTAAGTAAAGACCCTTCTAACAGTTTTCAGATAAAGTGTTGAGGCCACATGCTATATGGCTAATGAGTATCCCATAGTATTTTTGGAAATCAGATAGTTTCTGATTTCCATGCTGCGAGGAAAATGGGAAAGATTCAGACTTTAAGCTAAGAAATGTCCATCATGCCAGATTTAACTCCTGATTGCTTAGAGAGCTTACAAACGTCATCTGTGAAAGAGAGTACTGAAGAGTTGCAGGCAGTCGCAGGAGGATCCCTGGCATTTCACTATACCGTCTGTGATGACAGAGAATGAAAGAGATAGCTACAGGTAGAATAGCCAGAGTAGACCCTAGCACAACCCAACAGTGACTTAGTTTCTCATTTTTCTTCAATGTCATAGGTCTATCCAGATGAAGGATATCACATTTCAGACAAGAGCAAGCATCATTTTTACAGCACAATTCTCAGATTCTTCAGTGATTGCCTAAAGGAAGAAGTATCCGTGCTGCCACAGGAACCAGAAGAAGATGAATAACGGACTACACTTACATAGAGCTGAAGGGAATATTGAGGCTCAATGAAACCGAACCAAGAGACTGCCTTGTTGTAGACGCTCCAGAATTCTAAAGGCAGCTTGAGGAGATGAACATGGAACAGCACACTCAGACAGTGAACTAGAACTTGAAGACAGACGTCCTCACTACTGTGCTGCCAAGGGTGCAGAAGGTGTTTCATTGTAATGGGAAGTTGCAAGGGTTGCTTTCCTGGGGAAAAAAAAATTAGTTTCACATTAAAGTAGGAATAGTGCATGTTTCCTTCCGTTATCCCCTTTTGTTCTGTGACTAGTTACCCTCACTTTGATTTCAATGGTCATGATCACCTTTGCATAAAGTGCATAACGTACCATCAGTACCACAGTCCCTGATCTTTGATGGCTGAGCTGCAATCTAACATGTTAATGTAACTTTATAATAAGTGCAATTCTCTCATTGTCTATTATTATGCTTAAGAAAATATTCAGTTAATAAACAAAAAACAGAGTATTTTACATAAAGTTCTGTTTTTAAAAAGGTATTATTAAACGAGTAAAGGCTATGTAGAAATATGGATTTCAGCACCTTCCAAAGTTCAGGCAGTTGTCAGTAGGTAGAATACTTTTAAATCAACACACACGAGTGTTTGTCTCACAGTATAATATAAATATATATATATACACGCACGTGTGCATATGCAGTGAGTCTATCTTTATATGTTACTCATGCTACAAAGGGTAAACTTTAATGAATGACAGTGGATACTCTTTTACAGGCTACAATGGATGCTTCTTTAATGAGCCAAATATGATGAGACCCTTTTGTTTCCAGTTCATATTCTAGCAATTGCTTTCCTATAAATGTTTGGGTTGTGTTTGGTATTGTTTCTAGTGGTTAATAGTTTTCTAGTTGCAGTTTACTTTTTTGAATATGATATCTTGTCACATGTAAATTAGATATTAAATATTAAATTATAGTTTCTGATAAAGAAATTTTGTTAAACAAATGCAATGCCACTGAGTGGCACTTTGCTCTCTTGGTGGAGAAGGCTTTTTTAAACACTCAGACCTTTTACTTCAAACTCTCAGTGCAGTAAAGTCAATTCTCATTTTCATTATAAAAGCAAAAATGAGAATTATTTCATTTTTCTTCAGAGTCTAAGTAGAAGTCCATGCCTGCTCAATGCATCTCTTACTATTTAGCTAAGCCCTTGTTGTAAAAATTAAAAATGAAGTCATTTTTATTTATTGCTCACCCTCCCCCAAACAGCAGTATGTACCTGGTATTGCTTTTAAATGGACAGTATATGGGGCACCAAATTCTACAGTGAGTCAATTTGGAGCAGGTAGCACCTGAGCAGGAAAACTAAACTTAACTCTACGGAGTTTCAGTCACGAGAGGGCAGGCAGCCTTGGTGGCTGTAATCCAGTGTGTTTTCAGTCCATATAACTAATATTACAGAATATGATGCAAAGTCTGAAACCAAAGTCTGATACTCAGAAAATCCCAGTGGCATAATGTCTAGACACAGCATAAAATCTGTTCTTTGGTAGAGCTGGGTTCCTCTATCCTCTGAAAACCAGGAAGAAAGGTTTAAACGTAAGGAATTTGTCCAGCTACCCTGGGCTTCATCAAATGCACAACCCAGGATTCTGAGGTGTGCTCCTGGGACTGACTTGGTTCTCCCTCTTTTCTCTTTAGTGCTTTGGAATTGTGTCTTCTCTGCTCCATTAGATTCAGTTTAATAAGGGAAAGATGCCCTCTCCAGAAAGACCCATTTTAGGTCTTTTTCAAGGATAGTGAACACATTTTTTAACAAAATAGGTTGTAATGTTTCCAAGGAAAGTTTTGCCTATTTTATTAAGATGGAAGTTTCTTTTTAGGCTGATTTGAAGTCCAACTGAAGCTTTTTAATCAATATTTTAAAATTCAACCACTAGAGATTTTTATGATGCGAATAATTATGTTGTCTGAAAGATGTGGTTTTATTGAATGTCTATTTGAGTAACATTTAAAAAGTGTTTGCCTTTTCCTGTCCATCGTTTCTCTTGTTTATGGTTATTATCAATGATTATCTATTTTTTGATTAATTTAATACAGTTTGTAATGTGAAAGTCGCTTGTCTGGGACCACGTTCACCTCACACAGCACTAATGGATCTCACATGAGAACACAATGTTTAATTGGAAGATAGAGAGTTGTCCTCTCTATGATTTCGGGGGTCTTTCGTGACTGGGCCATGACGCACAAAGGAAATGCTCATTGGTATTTTCTCCTACTTTATGTTGCTGGATTGTAGAACAGGATAGGATTTTACACGTTTGCCGCAGTTGCATCCCAATAATTTTCTGCATATTCACAAATTCTAAGGGTTTCCTGAGACTTCAATGGCACACTTCCTCCAAGATTTCTCCTTCATATTTAAGAAAAATTTCAAATCGCTACATTTCCATTGTGAGAGTCGTCAGGAGTATTAATTCAGAAAAGAACACATACCCTTCGAAACTCCTTTGGAAGCAATTTTGTTTTGCCCACTTTCATTCAGAGCATTTATGGACTCACTAACTAGGGACCAAGGAGTAGCTTATTAGTGCCTCTTGCATTGCTAGGATAAATCACTGTGACCAAAAGCAACTTGCAGAAGAAAGGTTTATTTTAGCTTACTGTTACAGCTGTCAGGGAATGGATGGCTGCAGGAGAACTGAGGGGTTGACTGGCTGTTTGGAAGCAGAGATAGAACAAGAAATGGGACCAGGCTATAAACCCTCAAATCTGCCCCAGTGCTGTACTTCCTCAAGCAAGGTACCACATCCTAAAGGTACCATAACCATCCCACCCCCCACAAAAAGCACTGCCATTTGAGACCAAGTGTTAACATACATGAGTCTATAGAGAACATTTTACATTCTAATCACAAAAGGAGGTTGTGTTGCTCTGTTGTTCTGCAAAGTGTGAAAGGATGAGGATGCAGTTGAAACATGAACCTTAGCTTCCAGCTCAGCACAGACACTCCCATTAAAGGTCATGTTTGCAAAGGTATAAGAATGAGGAGACATAGACACTGGTTGATTACCATATGGAGAAGGATTCAAACCATTGCCCTTCAAGTGAGACTTAGGCATTGGTCTCTAACAGTTAGAGAATGAGTAGAGTAATTTCTCATCAGATGATGGCTTTAAAATGGGTGTTACAAGACTAGAAACATGCTTCAGGGTTCAAAAGCGCTTACTTCTCTTGTGAAGGGTCCAGGTATCCACAACTGGGACCTACAACAGCATTTAAATGCCACTGCGAGTTTATATCAACTCTCTTCCGGCCTTTGTAAGAACATTCATGTGCATGGAGCACCTACAGCAAAGCAGGAGTATGTGTGCCTGTCAGATACACAGGCACACACATACACAATTAATATTTTAAATAAAGTTACCTATAAATGAGTTTTTGCCATGTCTCTTGGGTCCTGAGGACACACATACAACTTCTACTTCAGAATCATACAAGAGCTACTCTCTGCCCCTCCACATATGACCTGACAACGCTTGCCTCCTGTAGCAATCAGCCTTACGAAGTGTGGTCTGATCTTTTAGGTGTGATGACTGACCTCTACGTTCTAGTTTGGGAATTCTCTGAAATAAATGATGACTTCTAGGCATAGTATCTACAGGTAGTTCCAACTGTCCCTTTGAAACCATGGTTACTGGAAGAGAGCAGCAGGTAGCTATTGTCTCTCCTGCATATATGATTTGTGTTTCTGGGAAGACTTCCTAGGTCCCCGATGACCACAGCTGCACATCCCTCTGCTTCCTCCTCCTTTTCTATTTCTACTCTGGAATCCTAGCATTGCTTTTCAAATTTTACTACACACATGCCACCTGTGGACAAAGGACCTGCTTTTAGGGGGGAAAGGATGCTTACCAGAATAATTTATTCCTGAACATATGAAATGAGGAGATAACATGGAAATACAAGTGTGGTTTCTTTCTTCCTTTCTCTTAAAAATATGCTGTTTTGATATGATATCTTGGTGATGTGATATATTGAAGTAGAATCTCATTCAGTAGCATAGGTAGACTCAATATTAACATAGAGCAGTCTGGCTTCAGACTCACAGGGATCCGCCTGCCTCTGTCTGCTTCCCATCTGGGCAACCATGTTCAATTTGAAACTGTGTTTCTCCAGATTTGAATCAACTCTATTTAAAATGTACACAAAATTCCAAACGTATTCTAAGGGTCCTACACACATTACCAAGCAATTTCAACATGGCTGAGATACCAGTATTCCCAGACAATCCATAAAGTAACTGAGTTTTTATGACATTTGCAACTCATCCACATGTATGTGTAAAAGAAGTAAATGGGAAAAAATCAAAGCAATAGTCAACTGAGACACCTGTGTTTACAACAGCTCTATATTGTAAAGTCATGTTTAGCTTCTCTGAATCATGATGCTATATTTGAATTTACAGTCCCAGATATTTTTGAGAATAACTTATTCATTTTACTTCCACAAGTCAAAGGCTAGCTCAGTCTACTAATGAGGTATGTTTGGAGTTTCCTGAGTGAATTCCTAATGTCAACGGACATATTATTATACTATCGGCATGTTTATGACAGCTGAAGGGAATCAAAAGTACCAAAATAGAAAAAGGTGAAGGGTCAATGTTGGATCTTCAGCACCCAGGTAAAGGGCTGAGCTGGACAGTGAACTTTTGCCATCTCAGGGCTAGGGAGCATATTTGCTGCTTATTAGTAATCCAGCCTGGTAGATTAGTTAAACACTAGCAATACTATGAAAGCTCTTCTCAGAAAGCAAGTTGTAGAGAGACAGAGAAGGAGGATACCTGGTGCTGAATTCTGACTGCCACACATGAACATGTGGGGGGGGGGCCGTGGGGGGAGAACTCTTATGCTCAAATGGTCATGACTATATTCCTCGAAGGTCTTTGGTAATTACCTTTTCTCAGACTTTATTCCAAGTTTACTGCACAGTCATTCTAAGCCAAGAGCTTGCAGAAGGACTTTCATTGATGAAATGTGTAAACATGAAAGGCTCGCACCATTTTTACCTTAAGCATCCAGAAAACAGATTTTGGAGTTTAGAATCAGGGCAGACATATGCAAGCTTGCATTGCCTCCCCTGGTTAAATGCTGATGGAGCATGGTTGCTGTTACCACTGATCAAATCTGTTATCAACAATTTCACTCATTTTGCCATGTCCTAGCAATTGTTAGAAGAAAAACCTTTAATGAAAATGGTTCAACACCTCCCATGGATACTTTGGCTATGCCACATACACAGGAAGACTTCTTGGAACCTGCATAAAGTTGAACACAGTGGCACATCTCTGTAATCCTATAGCTTCTCTGCAGATATAGGAGGTGGGACAGGAGAAACTAAGAAGTTCGTGGCCTGGGTAGAATGCCATAAACAAAGGAGAAGAAGAGACTCTATCTCAAACCCAGGAGGACATAAGGGCCAATACCTAGTGAAGTCTTCGGCCCTCCATTTACCTGAACTGGGCACACACAAGCATAAGCATACCAAACACACACACACACACACACACACACACACACACACACACACACACACACACACACACACACACACACACACACACACAATTATCTCAAAGACAGGACAAATATGTTCTAAAGGGCTGTATTTGAGCCATCATTGTCTGGGTTCAGTCTCATTGGACAAAAATGCTCTACAAGTTCTTAACTCTGAGTGAAGTCTTCTTCTGGAAGACAAGTTTTCTCAGTATTTCTGGGCTTCAGACTTTTTCTTTTCCCTGCTTGAGATTCTGAGCCAATCCCAGTTTCTCTCCTCCATTGTTCAGCAGTCTGATTCAGATTGAGGCACTCAAGGTTCTCTTTCAAATCTTCATTGTCTTCATGTCAGCCTAGTGACACTAGCACAACTTCATTTAATTCATGTGACGTAGTTGAGTGTGAGGAAGCGGAATACCTTCTTGCCCGTAGCTCTGAAGCAATGAAAGCCACCTTTTATCCTAATGTGGGCTATTTGCCACATAGGATCATTCATGTGAAGTCAATAGCATTGCCCTCTGATAAAAGTGCATCAGAATTCAGAGGGGCTAAACAATTTCCCAATGGTATCACGCAGTGTATCAAAACCAGGACTAGAAAAATGAAGCCAGTTTGTTATGCCACTGAGTCTCCTTCACAGTTTGCAGCTCAAATCTGAATTCACAGCATTCTTCCTTAATTGGGCTAAACTGTGGAATAAATGATTCTTCATGAAGAGTGATCTTTTGCTATTCTCCTGACTGTAAGCAAGCAAATATAAAATTCAAATTAGCTTCAATTCCTGTGTCTAGGTAGGTGTTAAGCTGCTTCCTGGAAATTTGTTCCATTAGCCAAATTTCAGGCACCACCCTGCAGGAACCAGAATCGGGATTATTTCCAAGACCACCAAGTAGGAGGACACTGATAAAGCTTGTCCTCTTTGCTAAGACATTTATTGAAAGAATTATTAATGTCACAGGGAAACAAACAGAGAGATTGTAGTACATCAAGGGCTCTTTTGAGAGCCCTAGCCACAAGGCAGAGTGGGGAATCTTTTCTTATAGGTGTCAGAGAAAACATAAGTTTTCACAACACCATCATGTTGCCAAACCATCCCTGATTCTTGCCTGGTGTGAGAAGGCAACAGAATCATAGGAAAGGAAAGTGTGACTTGGAGGATTCATTTACCAGAGACCTCTAAGGTCATGATGGGTCTAACAAACTCACCATGTAAGCGTTCTTGGTTACCGTTATTCTTCTGGAATCCAGACACCAGAGACATCGATTGACAGACACAGAGACAGGATCTTGGCACAGCATTTGACTCTCTTTCTAGCAGTAGGGAATCCTAGAACCAAAGATGAGGATGGAGAGAAAAAGGGCTAAGAGGTACTTAACTGGAACGTAGGCTGTTATTGGATTGCAACACAAACAATGTATTTTTCCATACATGAAAACTTGAAAAGGAAGATGGCGCAAGAGAGTTCAAGGTGGTTGTTTCTAGAGCTGGTTTCACAGATGGGTGGCACAGTGAATTCTAGCCATTCTTCCAAGTCTTCCTCACTTCAGCTTTGGTATGTTGTTTGGTCTTGAAATAGCCTCATACAATGGAGGCTTCTCCAATCATCATCAATATCTTCTTATGAAACAGCATCTAAATACATTTAATGGGGGTATTTCCCTATAGCCTATATTTGGTTAAGGAAGATCATTTTTCCCTAGAAATTTTAGGCAGAATTCTGCTCAGGACCTTTGGTTCAGACTTGATTACAAGTCCTCATGACACTTTTGGAAATTATCTATCTAGAACTTACATTCTCTTTACTAAAGGTGCATAAAATAAGGACAGGTAATTGAAACAAAGACAGAAGAATGGGAATCATAACATTCAACAGTCTGGTTTCTGTGGGTACCTCATGTCTGGAGGCACACATCAAGCTACTACATAGGAAGTGTGGAGTGTTTTTATACATGAGCCTTCTCTTGGAATTGTCTCACTACCCATCTTCCCAAGAAGACTCTTATATCTCTTCCCATTCTTTCTTCCTGAGAATCTATACCCACTTCCCCATTGGCATATTCTCTTCTCTAAATCACTGGCATGTTATTCAGGGCAAGCAGGTAGCTTTGAAATTTGATTGCTGCATTATCAGTCCCTTTCTTCAGGCTTTAGCTGCTCTAACAAGATTTATGATGCCTTGATTATCTCCATATGGCTTAAATTTCTAGGCACATCATTAATTCTCCTGATTGATGGATTGTAGAAGGCTTATACCAATGGGAAAGAAAAGGCCTGGCAAGGAAGCACGGGTAACAGGACTTCCCCATTCATATGCACTTTTAGCAGGTGTGATTCTCATTACCTCCCAACATCTGTCCTTTAGGACGCTGTGATCTTTGTGGTGTAATTGGATTTTGAGCCCTTGGGGAGAACAATGTGCAAAATTCCTTTGCTCCGATAGATAGAAATTTCAGCTTCAAGGTTGTCTAGCACAAAATATTATGTGCAAACTGTGTACCATGTATTATACTATTTGATATAGCCATGTGATTTTTTTTTTAATTTTGCAATTGATTATATAAGTGTTTGTTCATTTGCGGGTGAAGCTACCATTTCCCACAAATTCACATGGATGTCAGAGGACAATTGGCAGATCTCTCTTTCCACCATGTGGCTTTGGGATATGGTCAGGTCATCAATCTCCATAGCAACCCTCTTTACCAGGCTAGTATTCCCCCACCTGTTTATCTATATTAATTAATTAATATGAATAATGAATATAAATATGGCTATTTTATATAAATAGAATATAAAATATCTATTTTAGTGTAAACATTACAGCTAAACAATAGTAGTATATTAATATGTTGGCTTCGGATGTTCCTTATTTATGTTCACTTACTTGAGGATGCTACTCCTAAATCTTATGAGCCTGAACCTGACCACATAATTACCAAAATTCCAAAGTCCTCTTCCATTCCCACAACAAACTGTCTGGAGGGCAATTCCCTACCATGAATTCAACTTAAGGGAAAATTTTCATTAAAGCTAGCTATATTTTTATTTATATCAACACCCAAATCATTTATGACAAAAGGACATTACTAAAATAATGTATACATTAGCCTGCATTGTTTGGTGCTGTTATTAGCTTTACTTTACCTCCATAAATATATCAAGAGTAGAAGAATTCAGATCTTTTGAAACAGGAATTCATTGAGAAAAGATGATAATTTACTATATGCTTGTAGTCCATCATGTGTCTCTCAATCTCAGTTGAGATGCTGCCAGACTTGGACATGGAAATAACTTCCTTTATCTGATCCTGTTTATTTCAGTGTTCTTTAATTCTCCAAGGTAGGAAGCTGTACATGTATATTTTTCTCTTTCCTTATTTGATAGTCATTCTAATTGTTAGAGAAATCTGATGTGTGCTTCTAGTTGTAAGACGTTTTTCATTGAAATATAATATAAATGCATTTTTATTGTAGTAGTGTTGGTAGTCAGGAAACATATCAGCAGGCAGAAAATAAATTAAATTAATCCTTTAGATCATTAAAGGAAAATTTGTTTATTTGTTTGCACACTGAAAAAGAGTAACAGGCAGGAAACTAACAACAAAACCACTGTAGCCAGGGCAGTGGGAGAAACTAACAACAAAACCACTGTAGCCAGGGCAGTGGGATGTAAGGAATCTCCTTTGAGAGAAGTAGTTTTGCATTTCCAGTGAGTTTCTCTTTCTGCAGATTTCTCGTGCGTGTCATGCTGCACCACCTGCAGGAGAATAGTAGAGGCTGACAGGTGTGCAGTTCTGACAGATTAGTGTAAGCTGCTGTGAATGTAATTTATTTCCAGTTGTGCAGCATCTGGCATGTAAATAAGGGTCATGCAAATCAACAGCTTGCAAATCAGGGCCATGCAAATCAAATTCATGTAAATCAGGACAGTCCTGGCTGAACAAAGCTCAGTTCTAGACTAAGTCTGGGGTCACCAGTTGGCAGAATGCAGCTCTGTGGTGTCAAGTTCAGCACTCCTTTGTTGGTACTCTGGGATTCCTGACCATTTTTGTGACAAATCCCTTATGGTAGACTGGTTCCATAGTCTGGTGTTTTATTAATGGCGTGCACTTCACATTTATAAGGTAAAATATGGTTGGTTGATTTATGTATGCAATGGGTAGTGATGAACTTGGTAATTAGCAAGGTAATTAAGGGTAGCTCCTTAATCTTTTATAGTGAGTACTGATTCTTCTTTTGTAGCTATTCATCCCATGGAATAATAGAGTAGCAGGGCTGACCCTATCTGTCAGTCTGACTTAGGTTCTAACTCCATCTAATAATAATACTGAAGCCATTGGCTGACCTATCCACTACTGAACACAACCCTTCATTTCTGGGTAACCAATTCCAACTTCTAGGAAATCAATTTTTGAGGTCCACTCCCTGTCTTTCTGTTTCTGGCTTCTATAACAGTTTTGTAGGCCTTTTCCCTGAGAGAAATTCATGTTTTATTTATTTTTTAATGGTTGACTGGGTCCTACTGTGTATATGTATCACATTTTCTCTATCCATTTATCTGTATTCTGCTTCATAATTACAAATAGTACTAATGTAGTGTATGGAATCAATATTGTTACCACCAAAATATCAATGATTCTTTACAGAATTAAACAAAGAGAAATTTAAAGTTTAAGGGAAGCTACAAAAGACCCTGAATATCCAAAGCAATCTTTAGGAGTCTGAGCAAAGTATAAAGGACTGGTAGTATTAGACACACTTCAATGTACTGAAATGATTTTAACTTCATGTAAAATCCCTGAAATGTTCAACCATCTTCTTACATTTGCCCTTATTCAATTTTATATCAAATTCTAGTACAGCTACAATTATTTCTAGCTACTTTTGAGGCCCAACCTCCCACCAGTTTTATTTAACAATATATTTCATGCAAGTATATGCCATTTGTGTAAATGTTTATCTAAGGTTTCTCTATGTAGGGCAGACCAGCCTTGACCTCAGGATTCTCCTATATCACCCTCGCAATTTGGGAATTTCAGATATCAGCCATCCAACTTGGAATATTTACTTGTAAATATGCATAAATTATAGCAACATACCTACTTTGTAACTACTAGTTAAATAATACCAATCACATTTGGAAGGAGAAATTAACTAATTAATGTTTACTAGACACTAGCATCTACTAACTCTTAGTCTTTCTATTTAGTACAGTCACTAGATAAGTGTAGTCACTAGCTCAGTTTTATGCAGGCAAACTGCAAACTCAACAAACTTATGAGAGTCATCGAAGTCTCAATAAGCCACACTAGTAAATCGTAATTATAGATCGTAATAATAATAATAATAATAATAATAATAATAAGAAGAAGAAGAAGAAGAAGAAGAAGAAGAAAGAAGAAAGAAGTCAATCTTAAGTAAGAAACACAGCTTCACTTCTCCACCCCATGAAGTCATCTGTGGTATGTGAGAGCTGTTTGAGTTGACTGCTGGAAGCTCAAAAAGAGTCAAGTTTAAGAGAGTCACACTGAGGTTGTAGCTTTTCATCTAACTAAACTGGCACCATAATCTTGGCTTAAAGTTCAGCTAAAGAGTTCTTAAGTACCAGCAAATGGCTCAAAGAATTCACAGGACCACAAGGAGGACTTTAGTGAGCTTTGTTTGTATCCAGAACAGCCCTTATTCTGGATGGTAATTATTTTACTTTCTTCTTTGAATCTAACCCCAAATTCAGGACACACACACAAAACACCTGAATTCCCATGATTAACAACAACAACAAGTCCATTGACTCATAGCCCAAGGTCACTGGTTGTACTACAGGAACATTCATATTAACCTCATATATCATTCCTTTTTCGGGACAAGAGATGGCACAGTTTTTGCAATTAGAACCTGCCCTTCAGGGAACCTGAATTTCATTCCCAAAACCCACATGAGCCAGCTTGAAATCATCTGTAACTCCATCTCCCGAGGACCTGACACTTCTGGCTTCCTCAAACATAGGCACTCATGTGTACACCTAATATATTATCAGATAATTAAAAATAAAATCTTACCTGATAGTGGTATTCATCCTTAATTCCAGTACTTGGGAGGCAGAGGCAGGTGAATCTCTGACTTCAAGGACAGCCTGACTTAAAGGAACATGATCCAAAATAGCCAGTACTATGCAGATGAACCCTACCTTGAAAACCTATCACCATCATCATCATCATCATCATCATCAATCATCACCATCAATCTATCAATAAATAAATATTATTTGCCTTTAATCTCAGCACTCAGCAGGTATAGATTGGCAGATGTCTATGAGTTCAAGGTCAGTATGTTTCAGGCAAGCCAAGGCTACAAAGTAAGACCTTGTTTCAGAACAAGCAATAAAATACTTAAAAATCATTCATTTTTGTTTGAAGTACTTTAAACACAGTGTTGTGTTTCCTGTAGTCCCTTGATGGCAAAAAAAAAAAAAAAAAAAAAAACAGGATGCAATATGCAATAATGGGAATGAAGAATCCTGCCTAGAAAGGGGTATTTGCCTGTAGGAAAACTGTAGCTACTTAACACACATTCCCCTATAGCTACAAAACCCAGCATCTTAACCAAGTGGCCAGACACTACCGTATACAGATTCACCGCATGTTTCATATGGAGAATTAGTGTGCTTCTTACTCATTTTACTTCCACACAAAGATGTGACTGAATCAAATTCCCCTGATCACACACATTAAAGATAAATAGAAGTTTCTGATGAGTATAGGGATATAGAATGACTGAGTGTCTTTGAAAATGGGACAGCATATCTAAAGCATATATAAAGGAATAAATGTCCCAGAAAACTCCATGGCTCACAAAGCTGCATGCCTTAGCTAGGGTGTCCATTGTTGTGAACAGATACCATGACCAAAGCAACTCTTATAAAGGACAACATTTAATTGGGGCTACTTATAAGTTCAGAGGTTCAGTTCATTATCATCAAGGCAGAAAGCATACCAGTGTCCAGAGAGACTGGGTGCTGGAGGAGCCTAAACTTCTACATCTTGACCCAAGGGCAAACAGAAAACTGCTGTCTTCTAGGCAGCTAGGAGTACAGTCTCAAAGCCTTTCTCTGCAATGACACACTTTCTCCAACAAGGCCATACCTCCTGTTAGTGCCACTCCTGGACTGAACATATTCAAACACAATATTCTACTCTCTGGCCACCACAGGCTTGTTCAAACACATGAGTCTATGTGGGACAGACTTAGCCATAGAGTGATGAAAAAAATGCATTTAATCCAACTTCACAAGTCCCCATAGTCAATAGCAGCTTCAATAATGTTAAAAGTCAAAAGTACAAAGTCTCTTCTGAGATTCATCCAAACTCTTAACCGTAATCCCTTATAAAATCAAAATCCAAAAGCAGATCACATACCTCCAACGTCACAGGATGTGTATTAGCATTCCAAAACCTCACCATGAGGAAATAATGGACCAAAGCAACATCCAGAAACAGCTGAGTAAACTCAGAACTCTATATCTTCATGTCTGATGTAATAGTACAAAAGCTGTCTTCATATCTCCAAATCCTTTAATCTTTGTTGACTGCAACAGGTATGCACATCACTAATATCTTGGTGTATCCAAGGCAGCTTTAACTTTAGCCTTTCTCTTCCAATGTCTGGAATTCACACATGAAGTTCTGGACTCCTACAAAGGGCTTGGGGTCACTTGTCCAGCTCTGTTCTCTGTAGCACTCTAGTCTCTGGTTGATTCTGTTCCTTGTTCTTTGTGTACATCCCATGGTAATTGCTACTCCAATACACTGGGGTCTTCTGCTGCAACTAGGCTTCACCTATAGCCTCTCTTCATGGTTCGCAGCCTAAACTTCTTTGCACGACCCCTTCATTCCTGGGCCACCAACTAGAACTAAAGCTGTACCTTCACCTGGCCTTTTATACTGCTGAAGGGCAGCTGCTCTTCAGGACCCTGTCCCAACCAGCACCACCTGGGTGATTCTTACACATTACCAAGTTTAGGTGCAGCAGGAAGTACAACCTTGTCTACCTTTGGAATACAGATTCTTTGTGCTCACAAAATTATATCCCTAAAGTTTTGACTTTGGTGATGCTGGTTTCTTCTTATTCACTGTGAATATCTTTAGCTCCAGCTAACCAGCATAAATTGTCCAAATATTCCTTTCTATGTGAACTTTGGAGCCACATGCCCAAAGCTGCCAAGCTCCGCTACTTGCTGGAGGTGGAACTTTGCCCCTTTGTTCTATTACATTATCACTAGCTTTCTCTATACCAACTCCTTTACTACCCAAACTTGCTCTATAGATTGACTTCGAACTCAGAACTCTACATGGCTGTCTCCTAAATGCTGATATTAAAGGAAGATAATACCATGCCTGGAACTTCCTCTGTACTTCCTCGAACTGACAGATCTATTTGACTCTAACCCCTGGGATTAAAGGCATACACTACTATGCCTAAGATTTTCATGACCACTATTCCTAGAGTTTCAGAACAAAAGCTTAACTTCCGTTTCTGGATTCTATTTCATTTCATATTAGAAGTCCAGATGAAAACAATGACCCATAATAACACCTATCGTGACATAGGAATTTTGTTCAACTGCAAAAGCATAAACAATAGTTTAGTTATTTGGGACCTTATCACATATCACCATTCTTTTATTCCATTTATCTCCCTGAACATAGGATTCAGCTCCATTTCCCTTCCTGATGTCCCTTTATTACTTGAACCATAGATATTTTACTTTTTCTTTTGTAGCTTGCTCACTTGAGCAACATGTTCTTCTTGAGACTAAATTAGAGAACAAAATCTCTTCTGGTCATTTTGAGACTTCCTTTGGCAAAAAGCAGTTACATTCTTCACCAAAAGACCACAAAAAAACATTTCTGCGTCACACACTGCAATTCTTTTTCACTGAAACTTCTTAGTCCATGTCTGAACAGTTCAAATCACCCTCAGAACAAATGTCTTCCAGATTCCTAATAGGATGGTCCACTAAGCAACACTTAAAGCATTCCACTGCTTTCTAAAGTCTGCAAATCCACATCCCTCCAAAGAAAAGCATGGTCAGGCCTATCACATCAATATCCCAATCGCTGGTACCAACTTCTGTCTTAGGGTTTCCATTGCTATGAGGAGACACCCAAACAAAGAGATATCAAAAAATTACCTTGACCTTTGGTCACAACCCTATATAAGGTGAGCAGGTGTTTGTTCATGTCTCTCTAGAAATACTGATTCAACAGTTAGCATTATTACTTTATTTTTACAGTTAAATAAGTTTCACCCACATAAATATATCTCATTTTTTCCAGAAGCATTGGGTGAAGGAGGTGAATGTAATTCAGTGCCTATCTAGCAAGAGCTAGACCCTTGGTTCAATCATCAGCAATCAAGAAAAATTCACTCATGGTGAAGCCTGTTCTTTCTGACCCATGAACTGCTGGATGTGGGGAGGTCAAACTCTTTACAAAGCTGATAGCATCAACTCCCACTGCATAGTCTGCTACAAAAGTCCTGTTTCCTCATTCCCATAGGGACTCTTTATAAGTTGATACTGCAGTCTACACCACAAACTCCTCACACTTTCTCCTCCCATCACACTTTCTTTTGCTGTTACTTTGAACCATAAGGTACCCACTACTATTTGTCATGAGCCCCCACACCCCTGTGTCTATTAACTTTCATGTGAATCCAACTGTATACATATACTTCACAATAGTTCTCCAACCTGAACACTGAGAGCTTGTATTAATATTATTCCAGGGCTAGAAACAGGGGCCTTCTGTCGATATTCTTACCATAACAAAACTGAATCCAACTGCTAAGTCAATGGATTGCAGTTCGTTTAGAATTTCGAGCCTTAATAGCAAATTTCAAGACAGAAAACTAGTATGTAAGTGTGCTTTACTTAACTGCTTGAGGGGAAAAAAGGAAATTTGAGTGAGCAAACAGAATTCAGCATGGCTCATATGCCCAGTAGGAGGTGTTGTCTGTTTGCAAGGGTGATTGCTTGGTCCAAATGAGCACCTGTTCAGAACATCTGCTTCGGCAGGCTCTGGAACCATCAGTCTCCTTTCCTTTAGAGCCATGTGTTTTAAGATCCAGGAAAACAATTGCAAAGTTCTCACTATTCCCTGAGTTAATGAGTCAGTTGTTTCTTAATGCAGCATCCATAAAAAGACTTGACATGCACAAGGTTTGGTAGGAGGTACATTTATGGATAGAACTTGCTCATTTCATGGAGGTCGAGATTATGGTGGTGATGGAGACCTACAACAGCTAGATCTGTCTTTTTGAACTACCTCTCTAGCTCCTGAATTTCTGCCTGGGTAGTATGAATCTAAGTGGATTATCTTCTTAGTCCTTCTCTGTCTGGTCCCCAGAGAATTTTACTTTTCAATGAAATATAATTAGCAAACCTTAGGGGTCACATCTCCAAATGCACTTTCCATGGTTTCTAACACATTCACAAAGTTTCACACACACACACACACACACACACACACACACACACACACACACACAAATCACCACTACATTTTTAAATTCTGCTCTGTGAAACCATTATGTATAGAAAGTCACCTTTTATGCCTCTGTCCCCTTAGTACCAACACAGTTCCCCAAAGACAAATATATTTCTTCAGGGATGACCACTGCATTAGGAATGCATACAAGTGTGCATCCCAGGAACCCCAGGAAGAAAAGGACATTTAAAGGTAAGATAAATCCAGTTCCATAATTGATTTTGACACAATTCTTCTTGGTTATAACGATATCCAGGCTGAAACTGGACTAGCAGTTGCTATAGAGGAGAATCCTTTCAGATACTCTCTCTCTCTCTCTCTCTCTCTCTCTCTCTCTCTCTCTCTCTCTCTCTCTCTGTGTGTGTGTGTGTGTGTGTGTGTGTGTATGCATATGTGCATGCATATGTGTGCAAGTGACAGGGATATATGTGGATGCTTGCTAGATGGCTATCCTTATGGTCTTCTGTGACAGATTTTATCCAGTCTAAGGGAAACTCTCTCCTTTCTACCTTCCAGTTCTGCTTATTGTCAGATTTGATCCATGTGACTACAGTTTTGGTTCAGACACATTTTATACAATTCTACCCTCAACTTAGGACAACCATTTAGCTACTATTGTTTTCTAGAGACTTGTCAATTCTGTATATTTAGAATAAATTGGGAAAATTAAGAAATTGGCTCAATAAGATGGACTTTGAAGAAACCTTTACCTTGACCTTTTACCCTGTATAAGGCGAGCAGGTGCTTGTTCGTGTCTCTCCAGAAATATTAATTCAACAGTTTGCATTATTACTTTATTTTTATGGTAAAATAACTTCTCCTCACATGGATATATCTCATTTATTCCAGCATCAATGGGTGAAGGATGGTGAATGTAATTCAGTGCCTATCTGGCCAGAGCTAAGCCCTAGGTTCAATCATCAGCAATCAAGAGAAACACAACAAAAGTCACCAATGAAATCCTTCTGTTGTTCTGCCATGTGGTGCCCGCTCATGCTGCAATGGATGGATAATTTCAGACAAGAGTGTATGGACATGTCCTGGAACTCCCTGGCTATGCATATTTAGGTGCTGCTTGCTTATACTATGACTGTCTTTAGCATTCTGTGAGCTGGGGGACTGTTTCAGAGTGACTGTCCTATATTGGCATCCCCCTCAGTTTCTCTTCATCTGCTCAATATGTTATTTGATTTATTTTCTCTACTAGAACCCTCCAACTAAACATAATAGACAGTTCTTACTGACTTTAATCTCCATTTCCCTCCTGACTAGAGAGATACATATTTTCAGCACTCTCTGTTCGTTTTTATGGCTTTTTGGGAAAATGTCTAATCGAAATTTGTCCAATTTCAGTTGTGTTGTCCTGTGTTAGAACCTTCTTTTATAATTTAGATACCAAATCGGTGTCTGATGCATGAGCCACAAATAATTTTGACTATTATGTAAAACTTTTCATTTTATTGATTTTTGTTGATCAGGCATTAAGTTTTGGGAGTCTGTATGTTTTTGGCATGGCATCTAAAGATCCATTGCTTAATTCTAAGGACATCAAAAACAAAAGTCTCTTTTCAGTTCTGAAACATTTGTGACTTTTAGTTCTTACACATAAGCCTTTGATCTGGTTTTCCTGTGTGTCGATGTGCAAGTTCATGTATATACAGGTGCTCCTACCTCTGTGGACTCATTTAATCTGTTTCAAGATAACTTTTATGTGCAGCATGATATTGACACAATTTGTCATTCTTTTGCATGTTTGTATCCTGTATTAAGTTGTGCCCACAATTTTTGCTCCTTTCTAAATTTTCTTGGTTCCATTTTGTATAACCTGCATTAGTCTATTTTTGAATTCTCAATCAATTTTATCCATCAACATATATGTGCAAATGTTAGTGGTAAGGTTTGAAACTGGAAAATGTGTGTCCTTCAAATCAACCATCTGCATGGTTGTTTAACTGTTCCAGTGGCTCCTTTGAATTCTCCAGGTGATATTTAAAGTGAAACCCTCAAGACCTACTGAAAAAGGTATATGGAACTTGGAAGACAGTCTGCTGATAACATATATGATTTTGGTGAATATTAAGTTCTAAATCATGAAGGTAGAATATTTCAGTTTGTTTCAACATCTTAAAACTATTTTCAACAATATTGTGAAACTTTCACTGTATAATTTTTTCAAGTACTTTGTTAAATTTATGTCTAACATTTTGCGAGTTTTACTGTTTGTAATGCTAATTTAATAAAACTTATTTTTCTGTCCTTTTACTCATATTTCTTTTTATTTGTACCTTTTTCTTTTTAATTCCTTCCTTCTTTTCTCCCTCCCACCACATTCCTCCTTGCTTCTTTCCTTTCCCTTTCATGCCCCTCACCCTGCCTCTTGTAACAGGTTGTTGCTATGAAGCCTTGGCTGGCTAGAAACTCACAATTTTCCTGCCTCAGCCTCCAATGTGCTGGCATTATATTGCATGCATATGGCATACCTTTTAAATTCCATCCCAGGAGGTCCAGAACTCTCCTATAAAATGGACTTTCTATATTGACAGTGATAGCATGTGCAAAAGATGTGCTGAACTCACATGTTCGGTGAGAAGATGTTAAAGCAGTTTTAAGACTTTGTATATGAAAACCATTTGGTGGCACACATGCTTAACTTGGAAGCAGAGAGAAGCAGCTCTCTGCGAGTTCCAGTCAAGCTTGACCTATATTGACCTATATAGTGACACTCACTTAATTTTTTTTCTGTATGTGTAAAACTCAACCATCAATGAGTCTACCTTTGGTTTCATTTGATTGCTCCCCCGTTTCCCATGTAGACACTTTTCATTTCAGTTTCTTGTCTAGCTATACTAACCAAAGCCTGCAAATGTTAAACAGAACTGGTAAGAGGGGACATCATTGTCTGGTTATGGTTTCAAGGAAAACTCTTCTAAACTTCACAACTAAATATGAGTCCACATGCCAACTTGTCAGGCTAGGTAGCAATTTGCTTGCTGTGCAATCCCACCAGCCCATTCTCTTTAAAAATCTATTCTTCTCTTCATTATGGATCTGTCTGACTAAAGGCTTGTATGTGCTAATGATCTGTCCAGAGTTTTGACTGTTCTGTTGTTTAATAAGTGTATTTACTAATTATGAATTAAAATGTTTAATCTCTAACATAAATACATCTCCTCCTTTGCTACTTCAGGCACCCCAGGCCAGGGTTATGCTTAGAATTTCCAAGAAACAGAAAAGCTTTATGAGCTGGTTCATTGCCTAAAGAGAGGGCATTATAGAATGGAGTTGGAGAAGGCTCCATGGAGCAAGTCTTCCTTTATTTATGACCTTATTTTTTATATTCTGAATATGTGTGTGCACAGGTACATGTATGCACTCATGTAGGTCCAAGGTCAACTTTCCAGAGTAGGGTTTTTTTCTGTCTACCATGTGGGTCTCACAGACCACCAGGCTTGGCAGCAGCTACTTATCTCTCTGTGCTGAGACTTGGAATTCTAAACATTCAAGAGCACAGGAGCTCATTGAAAATTGAATAGATGGTGATGCCAATATGCTTTTGTTTGTGTTTAATAAAGTGAATGCATCAATCCTGAGGAAAATGAGTTCAGACTATGAAAGAACAATTTGAAAGCTGTAGCCCTCTGCACCAAAAGTATATTGTTGACTGAACTAAAATATTGGCAGAAGATTTAATCCAAGTGGACACATTCAGGATTTATTTCATACTGAAGGCAGGAACTTGGAGACACAAAGAGAGAAGACAAATGTTGGCTTGAGGATGTTGCTTAGGGTTCGGGTTTAATTGATTAGATAAAGATCATGCTTAATTTTAGTCTCAACTTACTACAAAACTGTAATAACCTCCTCTGTAGGTAGTATCCTCTGGCAAGCTATCCTGATTACCTTAACTCACATAGAAGCCCCACTGTGGATGTCCTTCTGGAAGTGGTCTAGGTGCAAAGGTGTGACAGAAAGAAGATCATCTCTCTTTTGCTCACTGCAAAAGGTGTGACAGAAAGATCATCTCTCTTTTGCTCACTGCCTGGCAGTTGATTTCAATGCTGCTGATTTCTTCCCTGATGTCAGAACCAGCATCCTCAAGGTTTATTATGGACAAGGGACCAGCTGCCCTCCAGGAACCTTCTGTGCTTCTAAGATCAAAGACAGACTACTTAGACATCCTGCCCTGTAGACTGAGTAACTACAGGGTGTCCTGCCCTACTGTGCCTCCATTGAGAGATTGCTATGTACAGACTCACAATACTCTTAAGGCATCCAGCCTCAAAGAACTGGGTTTCACTCTTGAGTGTGATTTATATATGTAAATATTCATATATAGTCATCACATTGGTTCTGTCCCTCTAGGGCATCCTTACTAGTGCAATGAGGAAAGCTGGTACTTTGAGGAGCAGATGAAAGTAAGGAGGAAAAGATATTGACCGGGGCAGGTGGAGACATCAGGTGTTCTGCTTGGAGATGTGAAGCTTCAAACGAGCTGGTCCTTTGAAAGAGCAGACAGAAGTGTAAAGTATGTGCATGGGTCCATCATTCTTGGGATGTTGTGGTTTATTCTTTCAGTTTGACAGTTATCATCATCCAGAATGCATTTTGAATGGAGACTAAATAATGCTTCATAGGGTATGCATAATGATAGACCGGATATGCTGGTTAAGAAGCCAAATCTCAGTTTGCAAAATGTATGGAGGAGACAAAGGAGCTAGTAAGGGAGGGCAGGATATGAATACTATGGGAATATGACATTGAAGCCCAGTGGAAGTGTGTGTGTGTGTGTGTGTGTGTGTGTGTGTGTGTGTGTGTGTATGTGCATGTATGTGCATGCACATACATACATTTGAAAGCCAGAGGTCAACAGTGGTATCTGATCCCACTTCACCTTATTTTTTTTTATTTCACTTAATCTGCATTTCACGAATTCAGTGAGTGTGATGAACCAATGCATTCCAAATGTTCCTGTGTGCTTCCTGCTGCAGCCAGCTTCTAGGTGTGTGTGTGTGTGTGTGTGTGTGTGTGTGTGTGTGTTTCTTAATTTGCACTCAAATTCTTACACTTATGCACCAAGTATTTGATCACCTGAGCCATTCCACAATCTGCATTTATTTTGCTGAGGACATTTTGTCTTTTTTTCCGTAATCTGGGTATTTGTTATAACTTCCTTTCTTTGTGGTAGGAGAAAATATGCTGTGCCTACATTGTAAGTCTTGTCCCATAGTTGAACCTCAGTTTTCTCACACTGTGAAATGATATAAGTGTGATATAATTTGAGCAGTAGGGGTCCTTGGTGCAGCTGGCTGGCTGGTTGTTATTGTTGCTATTATTTGATTTTCTGGCACATAGAACCATAAAATACATCCTAAAATTATAAAATAAGTAGTCTGACAAAGTGGTTTAGTGAGCAAAAGCCCTTGCCACTGGGCCTGACAACTGAGTTCAGGTTCCAGGATCCATATGGCAGAAAGACAGGATGTATTTCTACAAGAACCTACTCAGGGGTCTAGAGAGATGGCTCAGTGGTTAAGAGCACTGGCTGCTCTTGCAGAGGTCCTGAGTTCAAATGGCAGCAACCACATAGTGACTCACAACCATCTGTATGAGATCTGATGCCTTTTCTGGTGTATCTGAAGATTTTTAGAAAAAAAAAAAAAAAAGAACATAGTCAGGCAATTTGTCCTCTGTCTGTGTGTCTGTCTATTTGTCTCTTTGCCTGTTGTCTTGTCAAGTCTGTCCACGCTAATGCTAGTCTGGTATATATTGTGAGCTCTAGGGTAGCCAGGGCCACATAGTGAGAACTAGCTGCACACACATGCACACCATTCTATATTTTATCGAGATCTGTAACTTCCTTGGCCATTCTGACATGCTGTTCAGATCAGAATTTTTTAGTCTTTCCTTAAATATAAGGAACTATATAACTAAATTAACTAAATTTAATTATATAACTATATAACTAAATATAACTAAATTAATAGTTACACTATAAAGTTGAATGATATCCATACATGGGATTATTTTTTCCTTCCTGGATTGTTATAGGTAAAAATTGAGTCTTCTGTACATTATAATTTTTAATCATTTCATTCAAAATGCCCTTTGGGTATATATCTTAAGAATTTATTCATATCGTTTATTCTATTTTATGTTTTATCAGGCTTACCCTTTACCTCTGATGTTCCTTTTACAACAGTAATTAAAATTTATTCTTTAAAATTTCCAAACATCCATACAGACTATTTTGATCATATCTGTCTACTACCCCTAGTGGCTTCTCTCCCATCTCCTTTCCACCCTGACATCTTGGTATTGTTATTAATTATCCTCCAATTCCAATTAGTGCTGCCAATAAGTAACTAGTGACTCTCTGACAGAGAAAAAATAACTGCCCTCCCCTAAACAGCTATCAACTGCTAATAGATCCTCAGGAAGGGTGGGGCCTTGGGGGCCTCTCTTCTCCTGTTCTGGAATTTTTATCTGGCTTAATTTATCTTTAGTCTCGAGGCTTTTCTAACTTCCTTTAGTATTCTTTTAAATAATTTTTTCTTTACTTTTTCATCCAATTCTAAGTTTACTAAATTCTAATGTAAGTTCTAGTCTTATTTCTTCTCTCAGAATTTTAACTTCCTAGCATGTCCTAGAAATATATTGTGGTCTTGGTTTCTCTTTTCTTATATTTACTGAGTTGCAGCACTAGCTGCAGTAATTTTAGATGCTTTGTGTGTGTGTGTGTGTGTGTGTGTGTGTGTTTTGTGTGTGTGTGTGAATGTTTACCTATAATATAATTAGCACAAAGTATAAAATGCTAATTATTTATGAATACATTCATGCTGAATGTATAAACATATTATGAAGTATATTTTATATAAATAAAACAAGTATTAATTTTATTATATAGATATTTATATATAATTATTATATATATAGTATTTCTTATATATCTAAAATATGATCATATGTATCATCTCTCTGAATATTATAGAGCATCTATCTCATAATTTATCCAAAATTGCCTGTATTGACATTCATGATGACAGGAAAGAGAAGAAGTAACTCCTTCTCAGGAACCAAACCAATTTGGGGGGGGCGGATAGAGTCAAGCTTCTAATTTACGTTTTTCTTACATTCTATCCACATCTTTATTCTCTTTCTTTCATAACAAATATGTTTGTTTTAGGTGAATGGTCACAGATAAATATCCTAAAATTATCTGATTACCATCTTAATAAAACTCTATTCCAAAGTACTGTCTATTAGAAAAACAGCCAGTATTATGGACCTGCGGATTGATTCCATGAATGATGCCTCAATAGCCCAATGTCCATTCAATTCTGGCCTCAGACTAGATCGCACCTACAGATGATCCTTACTTCTTGTCCAGTGTATTCAGATAAAAATATCTGCATCTTCAGTTAGAAGTAAGGAGTAAATCCTTGGTGAATGTGTCATAAATATGGTTAAATATTTTTCATGCTATCCATGGAAATTTTGATCCAATAAAATGATTATTGTATACATAATCAAGTTCAATTTTCCAAAAGAGCCTTGAGGAGGGAGATTTGAAAGTTATATATAGCTGAGAGTTTGTTATATTCAAATAAAATATCCTTCATTGTTAATGAAATTGAATTATTGTCTAGATTTTCATTTTGTTAGATTTCCATATGCAAGTAAAAATGGTTGCCTTAAAGATGGCTTTATAAAGTCACCAGCTTTACTCAATTTCATAATATGTCTTAACTTGTGAGGCCATTTTTATTAACCCTGGGATCAAAATAAACTTGTGTATGCAAATACATCCCATGAGATCCTTGAGTGAAGACATAAACTCGATCCATCATTTTTCTTTTGAAAGCTAGTGGAGATTGGCATTTAGGAGACACCCCACAAAAGAGTTTTGAGGCCTACTTGAATTACTGCAAAGTGCATTGAAATACATAGACTGAGAATATAATTTATAATTTTCCATATAGTTGAGCATTTAAAATGCAGTGAAATTGTAACATATAGAAGGGGAGTCTCATTTCACATCCTAAAAATGTCATTAAAATACAGTAGAGCTCTCTGACTGATGCACATATTAGAAAGGATCATTTCTCTGACATATCTCCAGGTGAAAAAATTTCAGCTGGAAAAAAGACTCTAAGTCAGAGCAATCTTTCTTGAGAAAAACATGGATCAGTAAATACATGGAATTTACATTTAAAATGAGCTATTGAAAGCAATTCTATAAATTTAATCTTGTATAAAACAAATTCTTCCTTGTGATTTCCCATAACAAAAAAGGAAAATGGATTTCATTAGGAACACTGAGCTGCAAGTGTATCCCATTATGTTTTAGGTGTTTTCACAAGCCTTAATTTAAAATACAAAATATGAAATGAATAAGAAAAAGTAAAGGAGGGAGAATGAAAGAAAAGAAAGAGAAGTCTAGGTGGGGGAAAAAGGAAAGGAGAGGAGAAAGGAGAAAAGGAAACTGTAACAGATGGAATAAAAGAAAGAAAGGGGAGGTAAAAAATGAGAGAGAGGATGAAGAAAGGGAGTAGAGAGGTAAAGAGAGAGAAAGGGAACATATATTCACTGCTTCATATTGAGAAGGGTGTAGAGTTCCACTCAACCCTTACACCAAAGTCCAACTTGACAAACAAATGAGTTTATTGAGGCAACACAGAAGCAGGGATGCCTCAAAGACAGTTGTATCACCACAAAAGTCAAAACATGGCTGAAGACTCCCCAGAGCTGTACCCCTGAAGGTAGCTTTACAGGGGATGGAGTGTTCTCCTAGGCATTCAATTCAATCAGAAAGTCTCCTCCCCAGGCAGTTGCTTCTACAACATTGGATGATCATCTTCTTACTCGCTTCAGGAACTCCTTAAGACTTCCTAAGTGGAGTGTTTTGTTTTGTTTTTTTCCCTCTGAAACACAATGACTCAAGAATAATAGGATGTTTGTGTAGAAAATATATTGTCAAATGAACCAAGAGTAAATGTTGAATATTTAATAGGAGGAATTAGGAGGAATATTAACAAGTCAATAGTAAGATCACCAGTGGAAGGGGAAGCCCTTGGTCCTGCTAAGACTGAACCCCCAGTGAACGTGATTGTTGGGGGGAGGGCGGCAATGGGGGGGGGGTGGGGAGGGGAACACCCATAAAGAAGGGGAGGGGCAGGGATTAGGGGGATGTTTGCCCGGAAACCAGGAAATGGAATAACACTCGAAATGTAAATAAGAAACACTCAAATTAATAAAAAAAAATTTAAAAAAAAAAAACAAGTCAAAGACAATATGGAAGCTGAATAAAATTCAGCAGCAAAAGAGAGACAAGAAAAAATGGCAGAAAAAAAATCTTACAGGACGCAGGGAGATGGATCAGAGATAAAAGTGCTTTATGTGAGAGCATTAAAAATCTTTGTTCAAATCCCTAGCATCCCTTAAAAGTCAGGCATGAGCTGCACACATCAATGTCCCTATAATGTGACTCTGAAGCAGGCAGAAATAGAAGGATCATTTAGACATGTTGCTGCCAGCCTACTCTAGATTCATTGAGACCCTGAACTAAGACAGTATGGCAGAGAGTGACAGAGAAGGCCAGGAACACTATGCAGGATCTATTCACAGCTATGTGCTCCTGCACACACACATCTGTACACATAACAAAATCTCACACTAGCCAAACCCTTAAAAATACTAAACGAAAAAATAAGTAGCCAATGCCTTTACATGTACAGAGTTCATGCTGGATTACATTAAACATGTATATAATTATATAATAAACATTATATAATGTTTTAATCCAGACTGGAATTGAATAGTCATAGAATCTGATTCCCATAATAAACAATTGAAGAAGAAAGATTTATTTTATGTCACACTTTGGTAGTACAGTCACAGAGGGATCACAGAAGCAGAAACATGATATGTCTGGTCACATTAGATCCACAGTCAGAAAGCAGAAAGAGATAGGTACTGGTGTTCATCTCACTTTCTCCATTCTATTTAGTCCTGAAATATGGTCCATGAAATATGCAGTCCTTAGTTATGGTAGGCTATCTCACCCCATTTAACTTAGAAAATTCCTCACAGATATGCCCAGAGAATTATCTCACATGTGATCCTAGACTCTCGCATGCTAACAATATTAAACATCACTATTACTGAATGTAAAAGGACTCTGTAGAATGCTATCTGAGTATTCTAGATATTTTCTAAAAGGTTGGAGCTGAAAGCAGATGAAGTAAATGACTTTCAGATGTGTTTTCAGTTTACCTATACTGCTCTGAAGTAAATGACTCTTCTTCTTGGAAAGGTGCTTAATATTCTTCCCATTGTAAGTCTTATTAAGATAAGAGCATGATGTGTCCTACACTGAGATGAGAGTTTGGGGATATAGTACAACAAATTTATATAAAACTGAAAGGGTTAATATGGGAAGGAAATAGAGGAGGGATAGGAACAAAAGAGTAGACCATTCTAATAGTAGCAGTCTCCCTGAGCAGCAAAGCCCTGCTCAGTCCTGGTTAATAACTCCATGGTACACAAAAGAAGCAAAATGCTATGAGCTCTGCAAATGCCCAGGAGCCTCCAGTGTTTTGGCAGTGGAGACGTGTGGTGTGTGTGTGTGTGTGTGTGTGTGTGTGTGTGTGTGTGTGTGTGTGTGTGTGTCCATGTTTCTGTCCTTCTGGGTTCTCTGGTAGAATGCAGTAGTGCCATGGTTCCTCAGCTGTGCTTATGCCCTCCCTATCTCTCACTCACAATTGAGAAATGCTGACTCTTTTGTTATCCTCTACTTCATTATTAATATTTGTGGCTACTTTGAAAATGTTTTCCTCCAACGATAAGCCAACTACTCCATCGTAACAAATTTTCTAGTGCTTGTATTTACTTTTTCTACATATTATCTTATAAAGGAATTTTTGTAGGGAACAGTGAATATTCTACATTATGATAGTGGTGTTCAATTTAATAAAAGAAATAAGCTGAAGTGAAGACATACATAGAGAAATTGTCCACTATAATTTTAGTGTCCTACAATCCAAACGTTACTAGTCCTAAGAAATAAAATACAGTTTTTTAAATGGCTCCATACTACACCTTAACATAGTTGTTTGCTTTTTACATGAGCAAATTTTATTGTGTGTACTTAAGCAATACAGCATGATATTAAAGATGTAACCCATAATAAAATGGTCCTGAAGGTAGAGAATGTTAACAGACTACCCATCTCACAAAGTTGATCTTTTTTTCTGTACACTGCCAACAGCAGCCGCTATCTCCTACCCATCCAGCCAGAATTCCAAGTTCCATGTGCTACTAGGTACTTCACTCTACATGTGTGCTGGATCCATAACTTTATTCATTCTATGGTTTTGCTTCTTACTCTGTTGATTTTTATCTCCAATTTTACTCTACCCTCTACAAAAGAAGAAAAAAACACTTCCGTATATTTGACTTTTTGTCTTTTTCTTGAAATCTATTTATACTTCCTGTTTTACCTTACCATTCTTGCAGACTCTCATTCATTTCACTTAGCACAATATCTCCAGGTCTATTATATAATGACCAATAACAGGATGTTTCCTTTTCAAAGCTAAATAGTATTTTAATCCCTATCTATCTATCCTCTATCTATCATCTATCTATCTATCTATCTATCTATCTATCTATCTATCTATCTATCTATCAGCAGTTTATCTATCATCTCTCTATCTTTCTCTCTCTCTCTTTCTCTCTCTCTCTCTCTCTCTCTCTCTGTGTGTGTGTGTGTGTATGTGTAAACACTTTTATTTTCTTGCACATCAGTGGACACCTACATTTTTTTCAATGTCTTGAGTAATGCAAATAATTCAACAATTACCAGGAAAAGGTATATATTTGTTAAGTGTTGGCCATCATAGTTCTTTTGAGTATATGTCAAAAAGAGAGATTGCTGGCTGAAAGAGTATTGCTATTTGAAATTTAATTATAATTCAAAAAAATTTTTTGTTACTGGTTACACCAATCTGTGTTGTAGTTGAGAGCTTACAGGATTCCCTTTTCTTCATATCCTCACCCAAATCATGCTTCTGATTCTGTCATATAGATAGGCTGGATGGTTTCAACTGTGCTGTTTATTAGTTGTGGGGTGGCTGGGTGGGAAAGGTACCCTCATTCCTGCCTGGTTAAGATAGGTCAAATCTCCAGAGACCCTAAAAGGGAAAAAAGGCACATTCCCAGTCTTCCAAGAGATCAAGGCCTCACTAACTGCAGCTCCACCCTCCCTCCCACCACATACCCTTGTTTGAGACAGACCAGTCATGTCAGGCAATGCCCCAAGCTCCTCCTTCACAGGTGAGAACATGCCCACAGGTCATGTAGTCTCAAGACAGATCAGTTGTAGAAACAGGACCATGCCCCCAAATATGTAGATGAGGTCTTCCAAGCTCTCAGGCCAAACCAATAGCAAGTGTCTGCTGTCAGACACTGACCCATCTAAAAACTGTATTTAAGAATCGTGTTCAGCATTAAAAGTGTGCAGTAATTATTCCATCATCTGAGGGCTTCGGTCATAAGAGCTATAACACTGTCGCTTCGGAAGAGATCTGCTCTCTAGTAATAGCCGCCGGAAGCTCCCGGCTCCCCTAGTCAGCCTCCTGTTGTCTCAGTGGAGCTGAGCAAAGGAAGCTGCAGCAGTGGAAAGGAGCAGAACCAGCAACAGAACAGTGGAAGAAGTTCCCCCTCCCTGCCAGAGTAATCTCTCCCTCACCCAAACCCAAACACCTAGCCAGGCCAGAGGATCTCCCTGGCGATGCCCAGCATGCAGCCACACAGTTAGTCTTCTAAAGGCATAAGGTGGCATTTTCTACAAGCTTTCATTCACATTCCTGGCATAATTCCTGATATTCAATGCCTTTTTAAGTCCATACTGATCTGTCTTTTGTCATTTTGTACAAACATCGATTTAAGACCTTTCCTGTTCTAAACCAATGAGACTGGTCTTATTCAAGTTCAACAGTCTTTAACATACAATGAAGGGTAGTGTTCAAATAAAGACACTGGATGGGTCAGTGGTTGAATGGTCAGTAATTGGCAGGGCTCCCAACAACAGATATCAAGTCTAGGTTTCTATCTCATGTGTTCACTGAAGGATGTAGCAGACAATGTATAAGTTCAAAGGCCGAAGACGTCCCTAGAATGTTGAACAGAGTGAGTGTTCCCAGGACCAGTGTAAAAATGCCTTAACCAAGGTCACTGGCCATGAGCACTTCCCAAGACAAGATGTCCTTGTCCAGTTTTTTGTGGGACTCTATGACAGGTAGACAGGACCTGCCAATCAATAGTGTCAACAGTCTTCCTCTGGTTTTTCTAGGAAGCAGGATGTCTCTAGTGTTTACTCTCTAGAGGTGGTTACCAAGTGATAACCTAACACCTATGCAAGGAAACATGTGGGTCATGAGGGTCCCATACTGATTGCCTTGTCTTACCCCTCCTGGCCTCACCAGGGTAGATTTTTCCTTAACACAAAGTTGTGTCAGTTCTTTACAGATCTTGGAAATGGAAATTAAGCCTGTATCTGAGATAAGCCTCAAATACTGAAGAACCTGTTCACGACATTGCTCCTTTGCTCTGTTCTGCAAGGGGTTCCTTATCTTGATATAACCACCATATGTTTATTTCTGTATCTGTAGCCCAGATCTTTGGTGTGATGACCAAGAGCTCATTGCCAAGATCAAAGTGAAGAGATGCTTCCAGAAATTTTCATCCAGTATTTCTTTAGCTTCACAGCCTTTATTTGGGCATTTTATCTGTCATATCCTTGTTTTAAGATAAGAGTCTTATTTCATTCTTTTTCATGTAGCTATCAAGACTATGGGTTTTTCTCAGAATGACTGTCACTTTTCCATTATGTATTAGGATACCTGTTTAAAAATTAGTTTATTTTATAACTTTGATTTTATTTCTGGCTCTATGTTTTGTTCTACTCTTTATCTCTACATTTTAGTTCTAGTACGGCATGCTTTGTATTATTATAGCTGTATAATTCAATTATATATCACTCAGTATAGTACCTTCAATCTTTTAAATCATGTTTTCACTGGGATCCTTTTGTGGAACCATACACCTATCTTTGAAATTTGTTCTTCTGTGAAGAATTCTTTCAAGATTTTGAATGGTCTTCCATGGACTCTGTGGCTGAAGTAGTGTACATATTGCTGACTTTTGTATCAGTAACTCATTAAGTACTTTATTATAGAATAGTGGCACTCATTCTTATAGATTGTTTCATACATTATTGTTGTATGTAATTTTAAAATCATATTTGCTCCAGCTACCAGAGACAGACAGATAGACCAATGGAACAGAATTGAAGACCAGAAATGAATCCACACACCTATGGTCTTGATTTTTGGACTCCATCCAATGGAAAAAAGATCATTTTCAGCAAATGGTGCTGGTTCAACTGGAGGTCAACATGTGAAGAACATCGATCCATGCACCCTGCCATCTAGTCAGTAGTCAAACTAATAGAAAAAAACTAAGGCATCTGGAACACATGGGCACTGGAAAAATTTCCTGAACAAAACACCAATGGCTTATCTCTGATCAAGAACAAATGGGATCTCATAAAACTGCAAAGCTTCTGTAAAGGCAAAAGGACACTATTGGGAAAAGATCTTTACCAATCCTACAACAGATAGAGCCTTATATCCAAAATATACAAAGTCAAAAAAGTTAGACCGGAGACAAATAACCCTATTAAAAAATGGGGTTCAGAGCTAAACAAAATTCACAGCTGAGGAATGCCATGGCAGAAACACCTAAAAAATGTTCACATCTTTAGTCATCAGAAATCAAATCAAAACAACCCCTGACTTTCAGCTCACACCAGTGAGAATGGCTAAGATCAAAAACTCAGGTGACAGCAAATGCCAGGATGTGGAGAAGAAGACACTCCTCCATTGTTGTGGGATCCTGGTACCCATTCTGTGTCTGGAGGTTCCTCAAAAATGGACATCTGCCTGAGGATCCCCTATCCCTCTCTTGGGCATATCCCAAAAAGATGCCCCAACATTAAAAAGCCCCATATGAAGGCCAGAAAAAGAACAGATGCCCTTCAACAGAGAATGGATACAGAAAATGTATATCCTAAATGGAATATTACTCAGCTATCAAAAACAACGAGTTTATCAAATTCGTAGGCAAATGGTTGGAACTGGAAAATATCATTCTGAGTGAGCTAACCCAATCACAGAAAGACATACATGGTATGCACTCATTGATAAGTGGCTATTAGCCCAAATGCCTGAATTACCCTAGATGCCTAGAACAAATGAAACTCAAGACGGATGATCAAAATGTGAATGCTTCACTCCTTCTTTAAAAGGGGAACAAGAATACCCTTGGCAGGGAAGAGAGAGGCAAAGATTAAAACAGAGACTGAAGGAACATCCATTCAGAGCCTGCCCCACATGTGGCCCATATATATACAGCCACCCAATTAGACAAGATGGATGAAGCAAAGAAGTGCAGAAGTGTAGATCGCTCCTGAGAGACACAGCCAGAATACAGCAAATACAGAGGCGAATGTCAGCAGCAAACCTCTGAACTGAGAATAGGACCCCCGTTGAAGGAATCAGAGAAAGAACTGGAAGAGCAGAAGGGGCTCGAGACAACAATGCCAAGCCACCAGAGCTTCCAGGGACTAAGCCATCTATACATGGACTGACCTGGACTCTGACCTCATAGGTAGCAATGAATATCCACCAGTGGAAGGGGAAGCCCTGGGTCCTGCTAAGAATGAACCCCCAGTGAAATGTCAGGGGAGGGCAGCAATGGGGGGAGGTGGGGAGGGAACACCCATAAGGAAGGGGGAGGGAAGGGATGTTTGCGGAAATCGGGAAGGAATCCTTTGTATAAAAAATATTCAAGTTAATAAAAAAATATATATTAAAAAAAAAAACTAACCAGATAACTCAAAGGCTGGGAGAATATCTTGCCCCATCCTCTTTGGCCTCTCTGCAGCCTCCTGTGGAGGCTACAAACTATCAGTGCCCTGAGAGACCTACATGTCTGTAGCCTCCTATCTATTCCACTGCCTGGTCAGACTCCCCAGTCCTCTCCATCCCCCTCTCTTCCTGTCCAGCCTGGAAATCCTGATGTATCCTTTTCTCGGTGATTATCTTCTGTTGTCTTTATTGATCCAGTTAAGAGACAATTAGGGAATCTTCATCTATACATTATATTTTGATTATGGTTTCCCATCCCATAATTCTTCCTAGATTCTTCCCACTTTCTCATTCACTCAAATACACATGGATTTTTTCTCTCATTCGATTATCTTCTTAATGGTAAATTTTATTTTTCCAATGTAAATACCTATTTCATGATATATTTAGATCTAGCTAAATATCAAATTACCAAAATACTGGGAAAAATGAACCTTCTTACATGTACATTGAGCGAATATGAGAGGATTATTTTGTATATTCTTTTTTGACCAAGATATGAGTATTTATATTACCTTAGTACATTTAAATTCTTATATCTGGTAAATGTCATATGTTGAGCATACCCAGTAAAATGTGCAAAGTATCCCTGGAAAATAATGTAAACACATAAAATTAACAACCAACATGGTGTGGATATTCTTAAGACAATGGAAACAAAATTTAAAATACCAATATATAATTAAAACAAATGATGACCATTACTAACTTTATGTACACAACATTTTGAAATCTAAATACTTCTTTTATGATACTTTAGTGCTAATGGAAATTGAATTACACTGTTTATATTTAGTCAATAAGCTTGCATTGTGGTTGATGGACATGATGTGAATAAGATCAAATATTAACTGCAGAGTTTCATGGTTAAGCATGGCAAAACAGACTCTCCAGACAGAAAGGCTCAAGCTTGAGAAGTCAGTGTGGTACCCTGCACCTGGAAGAACCGACAGAGGGATTAGCAATTATACACAATACTCGAGTATGGAGAAAAGAATGTTTCTAGTTCAAGAAAAAGCCTGGTCTAAGTAAGAATCCCAGATCAGAAAGAAAAGATGTCCTGCTGCTATGTCTGAATCGTCTCCTGCAACAGTCAAGAAGCTGTCTTTGAAGCAGCAATGACAAACATGAGTAGCACTAACTGAATTCAATGAGACCCAGATCCCTATATCTACATATGCATATATATGTGTGTATTTATGTATGTATTCATTTATATGTACATATATATGTATATACATATTATTCCATATATAAGTATACACATACATAAATATATACACATATAAATACACATGTATACTTACATATATACATATATGAATATGCATGTCTGTGAATATGTATATTCGCATATGCATTTGTATAATATATATGTGTATAAAGATATAGCACAAACATATTTATATACATATATACATATGAATAAAGACATAAAGTTCAGAGAGGGATGGGAATCTGAATGAACCATAGGGCAGAGGTAAGGTAAATATGATAAAAATAAAATATAAAAAAGATACCTTGTATTCATGTCTAAAATTCTCAAAGTACAAACACTTTCTAAAAACGAAAAAATAAAAGAAAGGAATATGAAAAGAAAAGTTTAAAAAATTCCAAGTTCTGGCAAAATTTTTATACCATTTCTGTAGACATTGTCAGTTTGTATCGTGGACGCAATCTTATCTGTGGAAATAGTTTTATATCATTTTTATAGACTTTCTCAGTTTGTGTCTTGAATGACAGTCTTACCTGCCATAGGCATTTCCTTCTGTAGGTCCATTCATTTTCCCTAAATATGTCTTCACTTGCCTTGGTTTTTGACCATGTGACTTCCTGTCGCCTTTGTAAATGTGACAGGAGTTGATGTAGTCATTGGCAAAGAAAGTAAGAGTATGTAATGTGTCCCGGAGATTAATAAGTTTTAGAGATAAACACAGGATTAGCTCAACTTGTCGTCTAATACCTCAGCCAATATCACATCCATCTTAAGAACATTGTAACTGGCATCTATTCCATACAAAACCATTGTCTAAGAAGAAAAGCCCAAAGTTCTTTCCTATTTCAGCTTCATCACCCTTAGCAGAGAATTTTATGGATAAAAACTATGTATTTCAATTTTATAGAGTGTTGACACCTCCCCACACCTCACTGACAGTCTTTCTGTAAATATAAGATGTACAGGAAGGAAGTGAGGTTTGTGAGGAAAATCTAAAAACTGGTCCCAAATTTGTGTAATTCTCTCTAACCATTGGTATTGAGCTGGAGAAATGGCTTGTCTGTTGTAAGCACTCACTGCTTTTGTAGACTTGGATTTCATTCATAACAATTACCTAGTAGCTCACAAGTACCAGTAACTACAAATCTGGGGAACAGGAGATACAAAGCCCTCTTCTGGCCTCCATAGGCACTGCATACGCATAGTACATATACATATAAATAAGTCTTTTCTTTATAAAAGAAGAATTTTGGGTTGGGGATTTAGCTCAGTGGTAGAGCGCTTGCCTAGCAAGCACAAGGCCCTGGGTTCGGTCCCCAGCTTTGAAAAAAAAAAAAAGAAAGAAAAAAGAAAAAAAAAGAATTTTTATTCCAATCTCTATACATTAAAAGATGACACTTAGAAGGACCTGATGTGGTTATTGTGGCTAACCATTGAAAAATTATAAATTGCATCACCAATGAAAAGTAACAGTTTTATTTAATGTGTTCATATTTTATCACTTCCAATTAACTGTCCCCTATAACAGTGGTATAACATGTCCTTGTTTCTTATAATCTTAACGACTATAAATTCCAGTATACAGCTGAAATTAAGCTAGAAAGACTTGCTTTAAATAGTCTATTTTCCTAGGAAACTATTGGATGCACCCTCCATTAAACATTAAACGAATGCTGATGAGTCATCAATTCACACGTCCAGCTTAAATTTCTCTCTTGAGTACCAGAGGTGTAGAGTGGAATGTAGATTTGAGAGATATATATGTAACTATGTGTATGTGAGCAGCATCAGTACTGATCTTGTCTACATAGGAAATAGACTACAAGGCATATGTTTAGCTAGTATTGACCATATGCAGCTAAAACAAAGTATGTATCAACTGGGTTGGAAATGTCAGTTGGTTGGCACAGTGCTCACATCACGTGAACTAGGCCTTGGGTTCAACCCACAGCCTTAACTGTGTGCGGGTGCTGAATTGTTGTTATCCCAGGACTCAGGAAGTAGAGTCAGGAAGCTCAGAAGTTCAAAGTCATCTTCGGGTACTGTTGTGTGTCAACTTGAAACAAACTAGAGTCATCAGAGAGGAAGGAGCCTCAGCTAAGGAAGTACCTCCATGAGACCCAACTCTCAGGAACTTTATCAATTAGCGATCAATAGGGATGGTCCAGCCAGTGTAGATGGACTGGTGGTCCACCTCAGGCTGAGCAAGCTAGGGGAAGCAAGCCAGAAACAGCACCCTCCATGGCCTCTGCACCAGCAGGTTCCTAGACTGTTTGAATTTCTGTCTTGACCTCCTTCAGTGATAACCAGCAAAGTGGAAGTGAAAAGTAAATAAACTCCTTTCTTCCTCAATTTGCTCTTTGGTTATAATATTCTTTGCATCAATAGTAACCCTAACTAGGACAGCTACACAGCAAGTTCAAGGCCTGCATTGACTGAAAGAGACCTTGTGTAAAACAAATAAAAAAATCAAACCAACTGACAATCAATAAAACAAAAAGAAGTACCTATCAAATCCTAAAGATTAAAACAATTTCTTCACAAGGCTGTGTCAGAAAAATTAAGCTAGAAAGACTTACTTTAACTTAACTATTAAATACCTCAAGTCTATTTTCCTAGGGAACTATTGGATGCAACCTCCACACTGCTCCCCAATTTTTAAAGCAGTGGGTAAATGTCAAATAACATGAAGGGCAAAAGTTTTTGGGTTTTTATTTGATTGTTTGTTTTTGTTTTACTCTAATCTGCCACTCTGTACCCCCTATTTCCATTCTTTCTCACAAACCTTGGGAGGATAAAGCACAAGCAATGACAGTAGGACTTCAAGTTTGGGATGCCAGGTGTACTAGACTTTTGTCTCACTGGTGTGCTAAAATGCCTAACAGAAGCAATTTACAAAAGCTTTTATTCTGGATCATTATTTCAAGGATGGTCTACCAGAGTGGGGAAGTCAAGGCAGCAGGAGGCTAAGGCAACTGGTCACATTGCATCTGCAGTGAGGAATCAGAGAGATGAAGGCTTCTGTCCAGATCACTTTCTTCAGTGTCAGACTCCGCTCCATGGGATGTTGCTCTTACCTTCAGGGTTCATGTTCCTTCCTTCGCTAATCTTATCTAGAAAGAGCCTCATAGATAAGTCAAGCATTTTGTCTCTCTAGTCAGTCTAGATCCTGTAAGGTTGACAGTGAATATGAGTCACCACATCAAGGTTGTATTGTATTCATGTTGACTTAAAATTAGTTAACCTAAGGAAGAGTCTATTCAGTCAAATCTTTTGCTGGTAAATAGAAGTCAGCAAAAATAATGACCTTTGTCTAGAAACAAGGGAGGGTCATCTAGAGTCTGAAACCTTGCCAGGCAAACACTAGGTACTTTCTCACCCTAAGAATTACTTCCTGATCCTAATTGCCCTCTGTTACTGTAACAAAATACTCTGGCTGAAAACAACTCTGAGGAGGGAAGGAACCAATACATCAGTGAGGGAAGATAGGGAAGAATCTCACATGGGAACAGAGGCAGGAACCATGGGACAACATTGTTTCTTGACACACTCATAGGCTCCTGGCCAGCTAGTTTTCTAATTCAGCACAGAACAACCTGCCCAGGGAATAGAGCCACCCACAGTAGAGTGGGCCCTTGTTCATCAATTACCAATGAAGAGAACCCTCACTGGCATGTCCACAGGCCAGTCTTATATAAACTATCAGTTGAGACTCCCTTCCTAGGTGAATTCAGGCCTTGCTGAGATAAAACTACCTAGAGCACTGGCTTTGATACACTAACTTTCTTTGTATGTTACATAATTTTGTCTGTCCACTTTCTTTTTTTTTTTTTTGTAAAAACTTGACCCCAGTCTTCTTTAACATGCTGACCCTTTTAGATGAGACTTTATGAATGCTCATGTATTTCATTCATATTTTAACTCCCCATAAACAAAACCTTGATTCTTCTACAAACACGTTTCTTATGAAGAGCTTAAGTTTTTTGACACCCCCTTTCCTTTGTCACTCATAAAATATATTTAATAGTAGGTCCCTTGGTTGCATGTGATGGATGAAAAGAACTCTGTCCTTTTCAGGGTCCTTTCCCTAATTAGTTTGCAGACTAAAAGAATTACCTACGTGCCAGATCTTAAGCTGATCTTTTCCTTTAGAGCGGTTTTTAGCAATTTGAAGTTTTTGATAGACACTATTGCTCCAGGCCTTTCTCTTATGAATATTCCATTTCAGGCTGTTGAAAATGGCATTCTCTTAAATTGCAAAATTTGAAATCGAAAAGTTTCTCTTGCCTCTCTTTTCCACCCCAGTCACTGAGAAGCTAATGCCAACTGCTGACTTCTATTTGTACTAGGAACTCACATTGTGTACTTGAACACATACAGGCCGAATGGTCATACACATACAATTACAAAAACGTAATCCTTTAGAAATTATTCTCATATTGGTTAGAACATGGTGCTATAAGACAGATGCTAGAAAGTAAGCTATGTATGAAGCCTAACCATGGTCTGCTCAGGGAACTGCTCTCCTTGTTTTATCCAAGCTATTTTTCCAGAGCTAAAGTTCACTAACATAACTTGAGTCATCTAATTTGCAACGAAACGTAATGTTACCTAGTATTTATCATATTGCATCATCTGCATCGCTCCCATCTTTTTAGCTTCTGATACTAGTTTTATGAAACTCCTATTTGTTACAAAGAAGATAGAGCTGTGATTTTTAGCTGTTTACGTCCTTTTACCAGTTTTTCTTCTTTCTATTCTTGGTCTCTTCTTCCTATCATTGTGTAACTCCAAGTCTCATTTCCTTTCTTTTTTTAAATTAGCCAGGATGAGAAAGGACATGGATATCCAAAGTACTCAGGTATTTTATTTCTGAGAACTCTGGTTTCTGTTGAAGTATTTAATTGTGCTTTTTTTCAGGTTTAGAATCAGACAGAACATTATGCCTCAGAATGTACTCTGAAGAGCTGAACAGAGGTTTTAGACAGAAAGGACTAAAGAAATTAGAGTCAAACAAACAAAAGCCAAAAACAGTTTTAAACTTTGAAATTTCCCTACCAGGTAAAGTGGGACAGAGGGACAGAAAAGGAAAATTAATGGATTGTTTTATAAGGGTCACCTCTTATGATATGTACTGTGTAAGGACACAAGGGTCACTCCTGTGAACTGAGCTGCGAGTAGTCATGTGGGCTACCTTCTGTGACCTGCGCTATGTAAGAATATGTGTCTCCCCCTGTGACCTGTCTTGTATGAGGATATGCTGGTCATCATCAGTGACCTGTGCTGTGTAAGGTCATGTAAGTCACCTATGACCTGTGCTGTTTAAAGACAATGAGGATCACCTCATATAACCTGTGCTGTATAAAGACATGTGGGTTACCTCCTATGACCTGTACTGTATAAAGACATGTGAGTCACCGGCTATGAACTGTACTGTGTAAGGACATGTGTGTCACATTCTATGAACTGTGTTGTTTAAAGACATGTGGTTCACCCCTGTGACCTGTGCTGTGTAAGGACATGTTATTCACCCTTTGACCTGTATTGTATGAGGAGAGGTTAGACATCATCAGTGACCTGTGCTGTGTAAGGATGTATGGGTCACCTTCTGTGATCTGTGCTATCTAAGGATTAAAGCAGATCTATCTGATACCATGCCAATTGGAACTGGCACAGCTATTGAGGAACTGTGTCTGTTGTTTCTCCAACCTTACTTTCTCAGAAGTGGAAGACAAAGACTGCCTTAACTTGGCAATGGGATTTTAGTCTGTGATTTTTTAAACTTTTCATCCCTGTTACAAGTAGGTATTAAAAGCTACTTAAAGAAAGAGAAAATGTATATTTTGTGTGTGTGTGTGTGTGTGTGTGTGTGTGTTATGCTCAGATAATATGGTACACATCATACATCCTGTTGAGAGTCAGTACTTTCTCTACACTGTTTATGTTCAGGGTGTTGTCACACTTGACAACAAGTGCCTCCATCGTCTAAGTCATCCTGCTTGTCCATGAAGCATTTCTTTTGGCTCATGGGGTTTTTAAGGTTTCAGCCAATAGTCCTTAAAGGCACGTAAGTAAATATCACACACACACACACACACACACACACACACACACACACACACACACACACACACACACACACACACACACACAAACACATTATTCTCATTTTCATTAGACCTGTCTATACACACATGGTGCTGGCTCTACCTTCTTTTTCTTTGGTTTCTCCTTGCTCCTACTTATGTGAATATTCCAAACTTCTATACTCTCTCCACCATCTTTGCTGTATCCTGTCATTCTAATGTCGAGACACATATTCCTCTCACAGTTCATTTAGCCCCTCTCTATGCACGTATACCTTGTATACTGAACTTGAAGAAGCAGAACTTCACTCCTAGTCTTCTTTTTCTTTTCCTCCTATGTTTTCAGTCTTTAGGAATTCCACCTTTTCTATCATGTTCTATGTTTGTTTTACTCTCTCTCTCTCTCTCTCTCTCTCTCTCTCTCTCTCTCTCTCTCTCTCTCTCTCTGTGTGTGTGTGTGTGTGTGTGTGTGTGTGTGTGTGTGTGTGTGTGTGTGTGTGTGTGTGTAAGCATGTAGCATCAAGGCTGGAATCTGGAGCTTTTCTCAATGGTGTACTCCCTTACTCAATGGTTCAGGTCTCTGAAATGAACAAAGAGCATATTCTAGATCTATGCCTACCTCAGTCTTCTGAGTGTGTGAATCATGCAAGGATGGACAAACGCACCTGACATTTTAGGAGTGTTCTGGGGATTAGAGCTCTAGTCCTCCAGTTTGGACAGCAAGTGCTTTAATCACTGATCCATCTTGGCAGTTCCTTTGTTTCATATTGTACAAGGAAATGAAGACTTCTAGATATAACATGACTGCTTGATGCATCAGCTCACAATTGTGATTACCTGCACTGGATCAAATCAGTCAACATCCCAGCATGGAATCCTCCTATCTCAGGAGCTACTGGTAGTTGATGACTGCAAAGGGAGGGAGAGTTTCTGCTGTGACACGTGATACATCCTGATGAGAACGTGACAACTGGTATGCTTCACATGCCCCAGTGGATAGCCACATACATATAGGGACAGTGCTAATTGGGCTTAAAATATTATTAACTGCAAAAACAAACAAAAAAGAAAAAAAATGAAGCCTGGAGTTGGGGGCACTAAGAGAGTTGAAGGGAAAAATAATGGGAGGATATGATTATTATACATTGTATAAATATATGAAATGTGCAAAGAATAAAAACTATGAAGAAGAATTGATGAAAGAGGATTGTTTTAGCAGAAAGTTTTAAAGCTAAAACAGTCTTCATTTACTACATAACACTTACCTGTATGGTAATCTCACATTATCAGATGAATTTGTAACAAATAGTTAAAATAAGTCTACATATTGCTAAAGATACTTTTTAAAATAATGTTTCTCTGTTTCTGTTCACCTATCATGATTCCTTAGGGATTTCTTCAGTGTGGTTATTCATGAGACTGTGGACACACACACACACACACACACACACACACACACACACGTATCTATAAAATATGCAAGTATAATATAAAATATGTTTATAATTGTGAAAAGTACTGATATTTTATGTTGTATTTCTCTTTTTAATTTTATTCTTACTATTTGTGTATGTGTGTATATATATCTCCGCCACCTTGTACCCTTTTCTCATTTTGGATTTCATTAGTGTTTGTCTCTGACTAATGTGGGTTAGGGAACAGAGATTACAGAGGTGATGTACCCACTATAATTTGCCTCAATGTGTACCGTCCTGGGGACTGAATGTTATTCATGTTCACCTTGGTAGCCTGGCCAAAGTACTTGTCTGGTTTATAAGGCTTCTCTTCCTCTCTCCTTTCTGCACTATAATCTTTGTAAAGAACTTACTAAACGTAGTCCATGCTTACTGACTGGGCATTTATTTCTGCTTTATCACTGCTGGGGATTTAAAGGTTCTTTCAAGCTAACGTATTTGAACTTCGGTCATCAGTAGTTGGCATTATTTTGGAAAGCTGTAGATATATGAATAATAGATGTAGGAACATAAGAGTATATCTTGAGAATTCCAGACTAGCTCTGCTTCTCTCCAGATCTCGGCAGTGTCCACTTCTATGGAACATGTTACATGGCACAAGTTTCCACACCATAGACCCAGACACCTAGAATGCCTAGCCTCCATGAATACCTAACTTCAAACACTGATTCCTCTGAACTATAAGCAGAACAACTTTTTCCTCCCTTGAGCTTTGTCTGACATGTATTCTATCTCAGGGATACAAAAAGTAATGAATATACAACCCTTATCTACCTGAATTGTTTGAAATTTCGTGCACAAGTAACGTATATCTTTGGTCTATTTACCTGCTAAATACCCATTTATCTAAGTCTCTCTGCTCAGCTGTTTATCCCATCATAGACCAATGGGCATTTATTCTATTCTCTTCCTCAAAACACTGGTTACATTTTATTAGATAGTTTTACCTCAGTAGTGAGTGAGGAAACTCTCTTTCTCTCCTGCTTCCTTTTTAATTTTCTTTGCCTTTTAATTAGAGAATTCTATTATGCTTGTTGTGGCCTAATTTTGATGTGTATTTTTAATCAATTACTATCAGGGGTATACAATTATTTTATCATATTTCGATAGATTAGTGCTTTCTGATCATATTCAGCTATCTGTCTTCTCTCCTCCCTCTCCTCCCTCTCTGTCCCTCTTCCTCTTCTGAATTGAGGCTTCACTTTCAGCTGTTGGGCTCTGATTTGTGTGCCCACAGAGGAAAACCCTGGCAGAATTTTAGAAATTAGCCCAGGAGTCCAAGGGTTATTGTTTTCTGCCATGCAAGTAGACTTTATTGATCAGAAGAGAAAGTCTTGGTGTCAAGGGATGACTCAAGGCTGTAAAGTCCTCAGGGTATTACTGTTTGTTTTGCTTTCTTTCTGGCATGTGTGCTGTGGTAGTTTTTATGTCCTTGTTTTCAAAAAACAGTTAATAATAATAATGGGCAGCCCTGATACCCATGCCTGGTCATTTGTGTTACCTAAATGCTCTGCGAAGATTCTTATTATCACATGATGCTCTATTTGCAACATCCCCTTCATACTCACTGTCTAAACGGCTTGGTATCTACTCAGCTTCTAATCCCTGTGAAATCTTCTTTCCATCCCTCCCCTGTTCCAAAACTGAATTCAAAAAATTTACTATTTCTCTTATTCCTCTTGTTGACCATATCCAAAATTTGACAACATCCTCTGTACTTAAACCCAAATCTTTCATGGCAGGTGATATTTAGAATTCTTTGTTTTTCTTTTCCAGGAATCTTAACTTTCCTCAGTGACTCATGTATGGCTCTCTTGAGCCTCCAAGACCTTCTCCTCATATCAATATATACCATCAAGTGGGCTGTTTACCTATATTTTAAGACTAGCATTTTGGCTAGAACAGACTGTCCTCTTCTGAATCTTGGTTCAGCTGTGTAACGATTCATCATTGAGGTAATATCCATTCCAAATTGAGTTGAAAATTTTCTTAATAATGCAACAATTATTAAAATCTTGCAAAATTTCAAATTCACTTACAACAAAGCTTCAAATTACAAATTCCCTGTATTTTTTTTATCTAACTGCATTCTTTGCCATCTTACTCCGTGTATTAGACATCTGGTATACAGTAGCTGAGAAAAAAACTCTAGAGCAGGTTCTGCATATTAGCTAAGTTAGTGTGCTGCTTTGAATGATACGGACTCAGTACACACCTCTGTGTACTGATCGATGTAATACATGATTTATAGATAACATACTTATAGATAGCGCCTTGTTTTAAAGGGAGTAATGTTAGGTTAGGAAAGATTGCTCAGCAGTTCAGACCTCTTTTGGCTCTTCCAGGAGTCCACTCCCAGCACCCTTACTGTGACTTAGAACTGCCTGTAGCTCCATCCCCAGGGGATCCAGTGCCTTCTTCTGGCCTCCACAGGGACACACACACACACACACACACACAGGGTGCCGGGAGAGAGAGAGAGAGAGAGAGAATTACACAAACACACAATTACATATGTAATTATAAATGAAACCTTTTTTAAAAAATTATTTATTTCATGTATATGAGTACACTGTAGCTGTCTTCAGGCGTACCAGAAGAGAGCATTGGATCCCATTACAGATGGTGTGAGCCACCATGTGGTTGCTGGGAATTGAACTCATGTCCTCTGGAAGAGTAACCAGTGCTTTTAACCACTGAGGGATCTCTCCAGCCCAAATGAAATCTTTTTAAAGGATCTTCTTTTTATCTTACATTTCTTCACGTCTCCTATTTCTTTACTTACCCCTCCTAATTTTTTTCTTACTTTCTCTCACAAAATTCATCTAATATTTGATTTGCTCTCCAATGAAAATCATGACATCTGTAATAATAATAAAATGGAAATTACCTGATTTCTCGATTTCAGAATACTTCTGTTTGCTTCAGTTTCAGCATTAAAATGCAGTCCCTAAGAAAGTCTCTGAGGTAAGACATTATAAAGGCCATTTGGGTGTAGATTATTCAGAATGACTTAGAATGCTTGTTAAGGAAGAATGGCATTGAATATTAAGCAACAAAGTTTATATGAACAGAACAATGAATTGCTCTCTTTTGCATAGCTGTGACCAAAACACCTGAGAAAAGTACTTAGAATGGGAAATGTCTATGTTGGCTCAAGATTCTAGAGGTTTCAATTCATGATATTCAGCTGTACTGATTAAAGCCATGTAGTGAGAGAAAAACATGATGGACTATGTGGAAACTAAGGCTGTTTATTCCATTGTAGACCAGAAAGGTATGGTTTCAACAACCAGTGTCAGAATCCAGCACCAGAAATATCTCCAAACTATGGCATCCACTGCACTGGAAAATACAGACCCAAGGACTCAATCAAAATAATTCTTCTCAAGACATGCATTTTACTTTGTCCCAGACAGCTTAGAGTTTAGCTGTCAAAGCATATATTTTCTTTAGATTTGTCTCTCTAAAAACTCTTACCAGAACCATATTCTTCATATGACCTTGTACTTGTCATCTCTTCTTTATCACAAATATGTAAGAATGTAAAAGAAAGCTCTAGATGATCAATTGACAAAAATACAGAAACAAAACTCTGTTGTAAAAGTAACTTTAATTCACCTGATATAATTATGATCTCAGAGTCTTATTGAAGAATAAGCTCATTTTTTTTTCTAGCACTTTTTGAAGTTTGACTGGTTGATTCAACTCAGCTGTTCTGGGCCCAATTCTTTTCCAAGCTGACTGATTCAAAGTGGCTTCTCTTTTGGCACCTGACTGAATTTGCTCTGCTTTGCCTTGAACTAACTTTGAAAATCTATGCTAATCTCTTAATCTCCTCCCTCTCCTCTCCTCTCTCTCCTCTCCTCTCCCTCTCCCTCCCTCCCTCTCCCTCTCCCCTCTCCCCTCCCCTCCCCTCCCCTCCCTCTCTCCCTCTCCCTCTCCCTCCTCCCTCTCTCTCTCTCTCTCTCTCTCTCTCTCTCTCTCTCTCTCTCTCTCTCTCTCTCTCTCAACTATATTTTTAGTGCACCTCTTTGTCTTGTGCTTCTTTTAAGTGTTGGCCATATCTGACCTCTGACTCATTCCGTCAAATCTTTCTTTGATTCATCACTTTGTCTGCTTCTCAATTAGACATCACTTTCTAACATGTCTGCTTCCTTTTACAAACTAACTTTATATACAGTGTTAGGGAATAATAATGTGTACTAAGGGAATCTTTGTATTCCATTTGGAGTAGCCATGCTGCTGAATAAAAATTTCCCTACATTCTGTGATTGAAACCATAAAAAATGACAAATCTTACTAATTATCAGGTGAGTATCCTTCATTGGATAAATTTTCTTTTGGTCAGGGGACTTAAATTCTCTACTTGGATCTCTTTTTCATAAGATACCTTAAACTGATCCAGACCAATTAACTGTATAACATATATAAATGTCCTGGTTGCTTTATTATTTTTTTCTGTCAACTTGACACAAGCTAAAATAATCACCTGAGAAAATGCCTCCATCAAGTTTGCCTGTAGTCCAAATTTAGGTCATTTTCTTAATTAATAAATTGATGTGGAAGGACCAAGCCCAGTGGGACATAGGCAGGTGGCCCTGGGGCTTACAAGTAAAGAAGCTAAACAAGCCATGAGGAGCAACTGAGGAAACACCACTCTCTATGCTCACTGCTCAGTTCCTGTCTCCAGGTTTCAGTGTTGACTTCCCTCAGTGATTGTGTGTGACCTGAGTGTTATAAACAGAAATAAACCCTTCGTTCCACAAGTTGCTGTTGGTCATAATGTTTTACTCCAGCAACAGAATCTCTAATCAATAAAATAAATCAAATATTTTTTGTTAATAATAAAGAAGTTTATTTTTACATAATCTTTGGTATACATATATAACCATTTATTCAAGGCTGCAACAAAATTTCACACTAATGAGATGGATTTTGCTTATTACAAAAAATAATTAGGTAATAACTGAGTTATTGGAACAGAGAGTATATTTAGCATTTTTCAGAGTTAATCAATATTCTGATTTTCTAATCATCAACTCTTAATTTTCATTTTGAATAAATACATAATACAAAGTGGCAGAAGAATTTTTAAAGACATTTTGGAAATTATTGAAATGTTTAACTTAATCTAGGATAAATGCGATTGATTTTTCGTAATACAATTTAAGTTAGAAACTCAAACGTCATTTAAAATATTAATGAACTTGATTTAATTATCCATTATATTAATTAATTATAGTATTACATAGTGTCTCATAAATAATTATGTTATCCACTACTCATTACTGTGCCTTAAAGAGTTCTACACAATTATGCCCTTATTTACTCTTTTTCTGTGTAATGTTTCTCCCTTTAATCCCCTGGTAGTGATTTGCAGGAGAAATGTCCTCTATTTCCTTGGGCATTTGAATAGTTGTTCCTCAGTTGGCAGGGCTAATTGGGGAAGTTCATTTGGTATAGCATTACTGGTATAAAAATAACAATCAAGTTGGGCTTTGAGATTCTTGAGGAAACACTTCCAGTTCACTCTGCTGCTTTTAGTGACTGAAGTTGAAAAGTCTCAGCTTCCTGCTCCTGCCATCAAGCCTGCTTCTTGTTGCTATGCCTTCCCCCATGATGAAGTATTATTCCTCTGAAACTATAAGCCATGATTAACTCTTCTGTAAGTTGTTTTATTACAGCAAGAGGACATTAACTCATACTCCTCTCTTATAATGAGACCAAACTTCTTGTGTTACATAAACAAAACCATGTCTTATTGCTTTTTAAAGATGTATGTGTGTGTGTATGTTCCTGTCATGGACAAGAGAAGATGGCACTTAGGTCGCAGACCTTTCTTTAGCTGTAGGCTGTTGTTAACCTCCCCACATGTAAATCAAATTCAGGCTGTCTGAAAGTGCACCAAGTGTTCTTAAATACCAAGCCATCTGTCCAGCCCACTGTCTCAGGGTCTTAAATAACCCCTGCTCTCCTTTGCTTTGAATGCTTTTCTCTCCTTTTCTATCCATCTATCCAACCCAGAATATTATCTCCTTCACATCTTTCTTTAAATGTGACCTCAGTGTATCCCTCTCTAACCATCCTACTTACCGCCCAGCTCTTACCTCCACATTTCTTTTGATTCTCTCTCTCTCTCTCTCTCTCTCTCTCTCTCTCTCTCTCTCTCTTCTTCTCTCTCTCTCTCTAGTCTTGGTCACCCAAGCAGTAGGATTTGATGTTTAAATTGAACATTCTAACACAGCATAATCCTGAAGTAGATTAATATAGTACCTATATACTCATGGATGATGGAAGAAACATATCAAATGTCTTTGTTTTCCAACGGTTACTAGAAGAGTAGAAAACTTTGTACATACAGTAGTAAACAAAACAAAGTAAAAGAATTATAATTCATAACATGAGAATTCTGTAAAATGATGTAAAGTGTTTTGGGCAGTGTTTATTAAGATTGCATGGTATGGTGTTATGCATAAGTGTGTTCAGAGCCAAGGCTTTGGTGATGTCATTATCCCCAAAGAAAAAATTGTCATAGTTCTTCATGTAGTCCTTCATGTATAGCAAGAACATAGTCAGATACATGTTAGGTTCCAGGTACAGCAATCCACTTCCAAACGAATGACATTGTTTGCTTGGCTCCCTAAAAGTGGGCTTCAGAGGGTTCTTTGCCTGAGTTTAGTAGTTCAGACTATATAATTAAACTGTTTTAGAAAGTTACATATTGCTATGATATTGGGCCTGTATGGAAGTTCCCAGATACGTGTTCTCCAGAGTCCTAAAGTTGTTCTCTAGCTGTGTCCCAACTAAGTGTCTTCTCACTCCACAGACATTAGATTAGAGAAGGAAATATCAGATGCGTGCTCAGAATCAAACTACTCTTTCTAGATAGCAGGATTAATTGGCAATCACTGACTGCTGTTCCTTTTTGTCTGCTAGGTTCCTACTTTAGTGGCTGAATAATTCTCCTCATCAGTCACAAGTGTGAGAGCAGGCAACAGAAAAATCTATTATGTAAACACAACTGTGGACTGTTGCTGCGTCACACCACGGTTGTGCAATGTTGCTCTTGTGATTCTTTGCTTTGCTTTGTTGCTTTAATCCTCATTACTTTCCTCTTCTACCCATGCCCGCCTATCCTATCTCCTCCTCTACTATCTCTTCTCCTCCCCTCTTCCTTTCCCCTTCATGCACTCCCATCCCTTCCCACTTGTTTTGTTTTCCTCTTTCTGTGTTTTTGTCTGTGTATGCCTCCATGTCTTAGTCTATGTTTCATTCTTTTTCTCTCTTGCTATCTCCTTCCTTGTTTCCCTTCCTTCTTCCCTTTACCCCCCTTCTTCCTTCCACTCTTCTTCTCTTCCTTATCTTTCCTTTATTTTTTTGAGGCAGGGTTTGCATAGCATTGTTATCAAACTTTCCATATATCTGGGGATGACTCAGAACTTCTGATCCTCATCCCTGAGATCCCTGAGCCCTGGGATTATAGGCATGCCTTAACATACACACTTTATTCAATTCTAATCATCAAACTCTCAAACTTAAGAGGGCTCTGTGAATTCTAGGCAAGTGTACTACCAATTGAGCTTTGTCCAGAATTCTTATAACATTTTTTAATAAACAAAACAGTCACACTCCAGTTCTTCCATGCCACCTTAAGCATTATTGAACCAAAATCATCCACAGAAAACTCTCAAATAAAATATTCTTGTTTTATTTTCCAATAAACATTCCAGATCTGTATGTAGAGATTTGCTTATTGCTACATTAATTCTTGAAGCTTAGGTTGATTGTGTCATGTTTTATTTTTAAATTTGAAATGGGAGATACTCAATTTTTATTTTAAAGAACGAAATAAACAATTTTATTTGAGGAAATAATTTACTTGACCTATTAAGTTATGCAAAGGAAAAAAAATAGGTAACAGTCTCAAAAGAAACACAGTCCCATTTTACTAACCACACAAGAGTGGCCAAAAATAATGAGTCACAGAATGGAACCAATGATTTAATATATTTAAAAAAAATCACCATGTACAGAAATTTTTCAGGTTTCTAACTTTACTGAACCAAGTATTACAGTATGCTTCTTTATATCTCTCAGCTTCTTATAGGTCTTTTTCAATTTCTAATAGCTGCTGAAGATTGGTATAAGCAGCCTCTATCCAGCACTGACAATCTGGGATCATCATTGAGGATGCTCTAGGATCATTCAATGTCTCCATATGGGATGTTGTTGTTTGGTTGGTTTCTGTTTTTGTTGTTGTTGTTTTATTCACTTTACATCCAGATCACAGCCCCTCCCCTGTTCTCTTCCTAAGCTCACCCTTACAAATCCCTATCCCATTGTCCCCCTTTCCTTCTCCTAAGAGAAGATGATTCCCCACTGAGTACCACCCCACCGTGGGGCATCTAGTCCTAGCAGGTGTAGGCATGTCCTCTCCCCCGATGCCCATTCAGGCAGTCCAAGTAGGAGAAAGGGTATGCAATGGCAGGCAACAGAGTCAGAGACAGCCACTGAGCCGCCCACATGAAGACCAAGTTGCAGATTTTCTACAAATGTGTAGAGGGTCTAGTTCCAGTTCCTGCATGCCCCCTGGTCAGAGGCTCAGGCTCTGTAAGCCCCTATGACCCCAGCTTAGTTGATTCTGTGGGTCTTCTTGTAGTGTCCTTGACCCTTCAACTTGCTTACTTCTATCTCCCAATCCTCCTTAAGACTCCTGGGTTCTGCCTCATACTTGATCATGAATTTCTGCATCTGCCTCAATCCAATGCTAGATGAACCATCTCAAAAAGTAGTTATGCTAGGTTCCTGTCTGCAAGCATAACAAGGTATCATTAATAGTGTCAGGTTTGGTTCTCTCACATGGGATGTGTCTCCATTTGGGGAAGCCATTGGCTGATTGTACCCTAGTCTCTGCTCCATCTTTACCTCTGCACATTTTGCAGGCAAGAAAAAAGAAAGAAAGAAAGAAAGAAAGAAAGAAAGAAAGAAAGAAAGAAAGAAAGAAAGAAAGAAAGAGAAGGAAAAAATTGAGGTTGAAAAATTTGTGAGTGGATTGTGGATTGACGTGCTTCTTTCTCCTCTGAAAATCCTGCCTGGATACAGGAGTTGGGCACCTCAGTCTCTATATCTTCCTGTGGAAAGAATCTAAGCTAAGGTCAGTCCCAAAGTCTCCCTGTATTTTCTCCAGCCCTAGGCATCCAGATAGTTACCAGAGGTGCCACTTCCTACCAATTTCAATTCTTACTTCAAGCCCTCTCTTGCCTTCCCCATGTCCCCACACCTGATTGCCATCCCAATTCCCCTCCTCACCTCCTCTCCTACCCAGTTCGATCTGTCGATCCACCTCCAATGACTACTCAGTTTTCCCTGCATGGGATTGGTGAATCCTCCCTTGAAACATCCTTATTACCCAATTTCTTTAGGTCTCTGGATTGTAGCATGATTCCCCGCATGTTTTATAATATGTGAGTATATATTATATGTGACTTTCTGGCTCTAGATTACCTCATTCAAGATGATGTTCTAAAGTTCTATCTATTTGCTTGCAAAATTTATGAAGTCCTTGTTTTTAATAGCTAAATAGTATTCAATTGTGTAGATGTGCCACATTTTCACTATCCATTCTTCAGTTGTGTGACATCTAAGTTGTTTCCAGTTTCTGGCTATTATGAATAAAACTGATATGAACGTAGTTTAGCAAGTATCCCTGTAGTATAGTGGAGCTTCTTTTGGGTATACTGGGTCTTGAAGAAGAACCATTCTCAGTTTGCCTAGAAATTGCCAAATTGATTTCAAAGTTGTGCACTTTTGCACTCCCGCCAGCAATAAAGGAGTGTTTACCTTGCTCCACATCCTTATCGGCATGTGCTATCACTTGAGGTTTTCATTTAGCCATTCTGACAGTTCTAAGATGGAATCTCAGGGTCATTTTGATTTGCATTTCCCTGATGACTAAGGACCCTGAACATTTCAAGTGCTTTTCAGCTATTCTACATTCTTGTGTTGAGAATTCCATTTGGCTACATACATATAATTTTTTAATTGGGTCATTTAAATTGTGGCTATCTTCACACATTTTGGGAAATTTGCCCTATGTGAGATATAGGATTTGTGAAGAACATTTCCTCAGTCTATACATTGCTGGTCTGTCTTATTGATGGCATCCTTTGCCTTACAGAAGCTTTTCAGTTCCATGAGGTCCTGTTTATCAGTTGTTGATCTTAGAGACTGAGCAATTGGTGTTCTGTTCAGGAATTTGTCTCCTTTATCTGTAAGTTCAAGTCTATTCCTCATTGTAGGTTCTATAAAATTTAGTGTATCTGGATTTATGTTGAGGTTTTTGATCCTTTTGGACATAAGTTTTTGATAGATAGGGATCTATTTGCATTCTTCTAAATGCAGACATCCAGTTAGACAAGCAGCATTTGTTGAGAACAATTTTTTTTCCGCTGTATGATTTCATCTTTTTTGTCCATAAGTGTCTAGTTTTATTTCAGGGTCTCCAGTTCAATTATATTGATCAATCTGTCTGTTTCTGTACCAATACCATGTAGTGTTTATTACTATTGCTCTGTAGTAAAGCTTGAGGTTAGGGATGCTTTTGATTGACATAGTTTTCTCCATCTTCAGCTTTTCATTTTTCCACTCTTATTTATGCTTAGCTTCTTTTTCATACATTGTATTTTCTTTCACCAATCACTTCACAACACCTTTTATGATCTTGTGCTTTCTAGAGCACCCATGGTAAGGAGGGGTGAAAATATTCAACTTCCAACACACTTTATCTATCAGTACTTATTTACCCAATAAGTACAAGGTAAATATCTGTTCATCTTCACTTCTGTGTGCATGTATCCTGACTGTCATTCAGGAGCTATCACCATCTTTTTGGGGCAGAGTCTCTTACAGGCCTATAACTTGCTAAAGGCTAGGGATTTTCCTGTCTCTGCATCACTCCATATCCCTCAGTAGTGGGCTTAAAGTCTGTGCCTGACTAACTTGTTTGTAGCCACTTTTTTCCAATCTTAAGATTACTAGTGTGATATATTTCATTTGGTCTTGCTACTTTTGCTTTCAATATTTTAGCTTGATTTTGCCCATTTATAATTTGTGTTTAATTTATCATTAACATTATCTATCTTCTACAATTTTGTTGATGAACATTATGACTTAGTACATGGTTTGTTTGGCAATCCTAATGTCATATTATCTTCTGAAAATATCCATGTCTATCTACCCTTCACCTATTCACATATGTCTTTAATCAAGTTCATTTTTATAGATATAATTATATTGCATCATAAACATTTAAGACTTTTCATCACTTTCATAAATCTGTTTTAAATATGTAACCATCAAAAGATTGAAATCTTCTTAACCAAAACTATAATTTTATTAAATTTGGATTTACTATAATTTTGCTTTCATTTATTACACTATTAGAAATATCTTTTTCAGATGTCAATATTCAACTGTTTTTATTGAAAATAGATTTTCTTTCATGTAACATATAATGATTTCCATCTTTATACTCTTTCCAGGTCTTCGCCATCCCAACCCATTCAAATCTACACTTTCTTTCTCTCTCTCATTAGAAAATTTAAAAAATATAAAAATATAATAATAAAATAAGATAAAATAATATAATTAAAATAAGATAAAATAAAGTCAGAATGATGTAAAATGAACATTTTCAAAGACAAGTCAAGCTCATTGTTAACTTTATTTAATTTCTCAGTTGAATGTATTTTTGCATAAGTGAAGCAGATGTGCTGGTTCCCAAACTGACAGATGTTTAATCTTCCTATTTGCTAAAATAGCTGAGAGATTGTCAAGAATCAGATAGAAAAGTACCCATTTCTAGGGAGTGTATTCAAATTGATACCAATCAGTTATGTTAATGCTAATCTCTGTCTCCAGTGAGTGTGAGACTGTCATAATAAAGAGTACCCTAAATAAAGTGAAAGGGGAAAATGCTTACTAAATTCTAGGTAAACTATTTTCTACTTGTTTCAAATAAATAGACTAAGGCCAGTCAAATGTCTCTGTGGGGTAAGGCACTGGCTGCCAAACTTGATGACTTGCATTCAATCACTAGGACTACAAGTTGAAGGAGGAAACTGACTCCAACAATTGACCACTGATTTCCACTTAATGACTCACTGTGACATTGCCTGTGCACAGAAAATAAATAAATACAATTTAAAAAATGTACTGATAAGATCCTTACTACAAGTGTCTTCAAGTTATTTCACAACATTTTAAAAATTTATATTTTCTGGTAGTTTGGGGGATTGACCCTGGAACCCCATGCATGGAACCCAAGAACTTTATTGTCTACCTACAGCCCTTCATGGCCCTTTTAATAATTGACAATAACATAATTGGCATATCTCTAGCAGCCTTCTTGTTACTGTATGAGGAAGTACACAAAAATCATAATGAAACAGCTCAGTTGTCCTGAAATCACTGGATTAATCAATTTGATCAACTCCTGAGGTTGTACATGTGAACTTACTGCATTCCATAGACATTCTGTTATTTTCATTTGTTTGATTTTTTGTTTTAAAGATGTATTTATTTATTTTATGTATATGAGTACACTGTTACTCTCTTCAGAAATAGCAGAAGAAGGCATCAAATCCCATTACAGATGTTTGTGAGTCACCATGTGGTGTTTGGGATTTGAACTCAGGACCTCTGGAAGAGCTATCAGTGCTCCAAACCTCTGAGTCTCCTCTCCAGTCTCCCATTATTTTCAGTTGTAAATACAGAATAACAGCAGTATCTACCTTAGAGCATTGGGAAACCTCAGTCAAGAGTTTGCTTGACAATGTTTTTAAGATATAAAGAGTTCAAAACATCTCATACCATTAGATTTCTGTTGAAATAGTTTTAAGTTCTTTTGTCTAATATGTAAGGACAATGTGTTTCCCCAAAATTAAACAGTCATGAAGACAAAACAGAACAGTCATATACAGGAGACTTTGATTTATGTTTTTGCTAGAACAGGAGTCTGGTGTAGACACATTAGGTGTGCAGGTCAGTCACAGCAATGTATCTTCTGTCACACAGGTCTCACCCCCACCCAGTATTCCTAATTAATTAAGTGTTCCAGTTGCAGAACCTTACCTAGACAGCATCTAAGTTTTATTACTACTTTACAGGATATCTTTCCTATCCTTTCATATAAAACCTGCCAAAAAGAATTCTCTGCTGGCTTTCTCTTGCCTAATATCTTGTCATTTAGGTGCTCTCAGAAGCATAGACTTGGTCAAGTGCACATGCTGCCTGTGATCCTCCACCCTCAGACAAAGTTCCTGTTTGAGAAATCAAGTTGAAAGAAACAGGACTAAGTATATCCTCCTTCACTAAAGTCCAACCTGGCAGTCCAGTTAGGGGAAGGGAAAACTAATGGCAGGCAACAGTCTACAGACCCTGCTTTAATTGTTAGGGGTCCTACATGAAGACCAAACTGCATATCTGCTACAAGTGTGTAGAGAGCTTAGGTCCTGCCCCTGCACACTCTTTGGTTGGTCATTCAGTCTCTGTGAGCACGCAAGGGCCTAGGTTTGTTGACTATGTTTCTTGTAGTTTCCTTGACGGCTCTGGCTCATTGAGTCATATCCCCCATTCTTCCACAAAATTCCCCCATCTCGTCTGATATTTGGCTGTGGATCTTTGCCTCAGTTTCCATCCACTGCTGCATAAAGCCTTTCAGGAGACAGTTATGCTAGGTACCTGTCTGCAAGCATAGCAGAGTATCATTAATAGCTGTTAGAGATTGACTATCTCACATGGGATGGGTCTCAAGTTGGGTCAGACATTAGTTGACTGTCTCCTCAATCTCTGTTCCATTTTATCCTTTCTCATATTGTAGGGAGAACTGGGAGGTTTTGTGGGTTGCCGAGTCCCATGCAGGAGGAATGAATGACAAATGGCTTTAGAACTCATGGAATGAAACTCACTCGTTACCACAGCCACAGTGGGTAAGCCTCGGGCACGATCCCGAGGACCATGTGTCCTGAGGATTTCATACTGTTATGGAGTCTTGCTCTGCTTGCTACCTTAATATCCCTCTTGATATAAGAATTATATGAAAACTTTAAGAGGGCTTACATTCCCTCACTTGACTCTATTTGTGGCACTCTTAACAATAATTCTTGATAGCTTTCAGACCTTGCTACTGGAACACATTAATGATTCAGTCACCATCCTAGGAAAAAAATATGGTGGACCACCACACTTAGAAAAAATTAAATTGTTAATGAAGTTAGGTTGAGAAGTTTTTACTACTGGCTGTGATGGAGAAAATCTTAGGGAATAATTTGCAGTTCAGAAAGGCACACTTTTACTAGTTAGGTAAGCTAGGTACATTTTATGGTCAGGGAATAAGGACACTGGATGACATGACTCTCACTCTGGCTAGACTGGATATAATTGATATCTTATACCCATTTTTGCCATCAGCTTCTTAACATGGTTTATTAAGGACTGCTGATGAGTAGATATGAATTTTGAGGATTTAAGGTAGATATCACTGATTTTTATAAAAAAAAGTTTAGATTTGTGATTCTTGTAAGATTTTAACAAAAGTACTTTTAAAGGTAAATAATAAAATAATTACTTCTTTCTTTGTAACTGCAAATTGCTGCCAGCTAATAAGAGAAACTGGCTGAGAAAACTGCATCGTTGCTTCCACTTTGCTAATCTATAACGAGTTGCTTAGTTACAAATGTATGTGGGTTCTTGGGAATAATTTGTTTCCTTTACCTGTACTAAGTAATATTATTTCTTGTAATGTTATTGGGGAACACACAGTTTTTTCACAATAATTCTCTAGAAGATAACTAAAATGTAATCACATTGTTATTTTACACTGCTTAAAAGATTTTGCTGGGATATATATGGAAGGTCCCACTTATTAATTGTTGACCTTAGTACCTGAACTACAGGTGTTCTGTTCAGAAATTTGTCTTCTGTGTCAAAGTGTTCAAAGAAGGTCTCCAATTTCTCTTGGCTTAGTGTATACAGTTTTATGTTGAGGTCTTTGATTCACGTGGACTTGAATTTTGTGTGAGGAGTAAATATGGATCTATTTGCATTCCTCTACATGCAGACATTCAGTTAGACGAGCAGTATTTGTTGAATATGCTTTCTTTGTTTTCCATTGTATATTTTTTACTTCTTTATCAAAAATCACGTGTCTATAGGTGTGTGGGTGTCAAACTGGGTCCTCAGTTCTATTCCACTTATCATCTTGTCTGGTTTTTATGTGAATATGTGGATATTATAATACTACTCTCTAGTACAGCTTGAAATCAGGAATAGTCATACCTCCAGAAGTTCTTTTATTGTGCAATATTGTTTTTACCTTTCCTGTGTTTTTTCCATATAGGTGTGAGAATTTTGTTTTCAAGGTCTGTAAAGAATTGTGCTGGAATCTTTATGGGGATTGCACTGAATGTGGATTGCTTTTGGTAAGACGGCCAATTTTACTATGTTAATCCTGCTGATCCATGATCATGGAAGATCTTTCCATCTTCTGATATTTTCCTCAATTTCTTCCCTTAGATAGTTGACATTCTTGTCATACAGGTTTTATCCTTTCCTGGCTAGAGTTACATCAAGATAACTTTATATTATTTGAAGCTATTGTAAAGGGTATTGTTTCCATAATTTCTATATTAGCCAATTTATTGTTTGTATAAATGAGGGCTAATAATTTTTTGACTTGATTTTGTATCAGATACTCTGATAAAGGTGTTTTTCTGCTGTATGCATTCTCTGGTAGAGTTTTTGAAGGCACTTCTGTATGCATATCATATGTATGTAGCAATAATTTGGCCTCGTCCTTTCCAATTAGTATCTCCTTTATCTCCTTTTGTTGTCTTACTGCTGTGCTAGATTTTAAAGTACAATGTTGAGTAGAAACAGGGAGAGTGGGCAGCCTTGCTTGTTCATGATTTCAGTGTAAGGATATTAAGTTTCTCTCCACTTAATTTGATGTTGACTATCGGCTTGCTGCATATTGCCTTTATTATGTTTAGGTACGTACCTTATATCCCAGATATAAGACTTTTTACATGAAAGGTGATTGGATTTTATCAAAGGCATCTATCATGATGGTCATGTCGCTTTTTATTTTTCAGTTTGTTTATATGGTGAATTATGTTGATGGAATTTTGCATGATGTACCATCCCTGCATCCGTGGTGATCTTTTTAATGTGTTCTTGGATTCAGTTTGCTAATAGTTTACTGAGTGTCTTTGTATAAAGGAAATTGGTCTGAAGTTCTCTTTCTTTTTTGAGTGTTTTAAGTGTCAGGGTGACTATTGCTTCATAGACTGAGTATGGCAGTGTTCCTTCTGTTTCTATTTCATGGAATCACTTATGTATTGGTATTAGCTCTTCTTTGAATATCTATTAGAATTCTGCACTAAAACAATCTGGTCCTGGTATTCTTTTAATTTTTTTGGTTGGGAGATTTTAATAACTGCTTCTATTTCCTTAAGGATTATAAGAACTTTAGAATAGTTTATCTGATCTTGATTTAATTTTTGTAAGTGGTATCTATCAAGAAAAGCATTCATTTTGTTTAGATTTTTTCAATTTTAGGTAGTACAGGCTGTCGAATTAAGACCTAATGATTCTTGGGGTTTCCTGTGTGTCTGTTGCTGTATCCCCCTTTTCACCTTTTGAGTTCTGTTTTACTGTTTGTTCATTGTTTGTTTTGCCTCTTTCTCTCTCTCTCCCTCTCCCTCCCTTTCCCTCTGCCTTTTGTTAGTTTAGCTAGAGATTTGTCTATCTTGCCTTTCCCAAAGAAGCAGATCTTGGTTTAGTTGATCCTTTGTATTTTTCTTTTTGTTTCTTTCTAATTTGTTGATTTCACTCCTCGAATTTGATTATTTTCTGACAGCTCTTCCCTTGGCTGTGTTTGCTTCTTTTTGTTTTACAGCTTTTAGGTATGACTAATATGAGAACTCTAAAATTTCTTTATGAAGGTATTTGATACTAAGAAATTTTCTCTTACCACTGTTTTCAATAAGATTGGGTATAGTGTGCCTTTATTTCCATAGAATTATTTAAAGTTTTAAATTTCTTTATTTCTTCCTTGACTCAGTGGTCAATCAGTTGTGAGTTTTTCAGTTTCCATGATTTTGCAGGCTTTTGTTTGTTTGTTTGTTTGTTTGTTTTTTCTCTTGTTTGTTGAAATCCTGCTTTAATCCACAATGATCTGATAAGATGAAAGGAGTTACTTCAATCTTTTGCATCTGTTACGGCTTGCTTTGTGACATAGAATATGGACAATTTTAGAAAAGTTCTGGTGGCATCAGCAATAGTATCTAGTTTTGTTGTTTGCATATGTGATAAATGCCTAGGAAAGACAGTATCTGAATGGCCTTTCCTTCAGTCTCTGCTCTATTCTTTGTCCCTGGGTTTCCTTTAGACAGGAACAGTTCTGGGTTAAAATTTTGGAGATGGTTGGGTGGCCCTATCCTTCAACCAGGGACTGTGTCTAACCTCTGCATACTGTCTCTACTGGTTCTCTTTCTCCATTTTTTGGGTACTTCAGCTAATGTCATTCCTGTTGGGTCCTGGGAGACTTGCTTTCCTGGCACCTGGAACTTTCTGCTTTCCAGTTTCTACCCACAATTCCTACATGCCTCTTTTCAATTACCTGATCCTCTGTAGATCTCCCCTGTCTTCTCCCACACCCGATTCTGCCCCCCCTTTTCCTCTTCCTCTCCTCCCTTCCTCCCATGACTCTCTGACCCTCTACCTCCCATTTTTATTTTGTTCCCCATTCTAAGTAGGACTGAAGCATCCACACTTTGATCTTCCTTCTTCTTGAGCTTCATATGGTCTGTGAGTTGTTCCGTGTGTATTCCAAGCTTTTTTCCTAACATTCACTTATCAGTGATCACATAACAACTGTGTTCTTTTGTGACTAGGTTACCTCACTCAGGATGACACTTTCTAGTTCCATCCATTTGCCTGCAAATTTAATGAAGTCATTGTTTTTATAGCTGGGTAGTACGCCACTGTGTAAATGGTCCATATTTTCTGATTCCATTCCTTTGTTAAGGGATATCTGGGTTGTTTCTATTTCTGACATAAACAAAGCAGGTATGAACATAATGGAGAGTGTGCCCTTGTTATATGTTTGAGAATCTTTTGGGTACATACTCGGAGTGGTATAGCTGGGTCCTCAGGTAGTACTATGCCCAATTTTCTGTGAAACCAACAGACTGATTTCCAGAGTGGTTGTACCAACTTGCAATTACACCAACAATGGAGGAGTGTTCCTCTTTTGGCACATCCTCGCCAGCATCTGTGTGGTGAGGACCTAGCGGGTAAAAAGAACACAATACATTTATATTTTTATATTTTTACAACAACAGATGAGGGAGAGAAGTTTAAAGGAAGAGGAGGAGACTAGGGGAGAGAGGAAGAGACAGGAGGGAGAGGGAGAGAAGCCATGGCAGGACAAGATGGCAGGTGATGTTAAGATTCTGCTCTGTGTATTTACAGATCGTTATTAATGTTCTCAAGGGATGGATGTTACCGGGCTTTGTATGTTTAACTGGGCAATTATATCTTATCAATTGGGTCAAAGATTATTGTGTTGTGTGTTCTTTTATGTGAGGGTTTGAGTGTAGGAAATTGTGTGGCTGGGATGTATGTCCGCCAAGATATCTAACAGATATGTTGGGGCACTGTGGTGAGGACCTAGTGGGTAAAAAGACCACAATACATTTTTATTTTTATTTTTTTACAACAACAGATTTCTTTAATACTTTTCTATGCCTGAGATTTCTTTCTTCCATCTCTTGTATTCTGTTGGTGATGCTTGTATCTGTTGTTGTTCTCATTCTCTTCTCCAAGTTTCCCTTGTATGTAGGGGTGTGTGTGTGTGTGTGTGTGTGTGTGTGTGTGTGTGTGTGTGTTGTGTGTGTGTGTGTTTTCTTTAATGCCTCTATTTCCATTTTCAGTTCTTGGACAGTTATATTTATTTCCTTCACCTGTTTAATATATTTTCCTGTATTTCTTTATGGGATTTATTCATGTTGTCTTTAGAGTCTACTACAAATTTTATTGGATTTAAGGTCATAATCTTATGTTTTGGCTTTGCTAGAATATGCACAGATGTCTGTGTCCATATAGGTGGGCTCGTGGTGATTTCCTATCTCCCTGAATCTTGCTGTTTGTATTCTTACCTATCTTTTAGCCACCTCTATTCCCTGGTATTGGCTGGATGTTCCTAATGCCAGCAGGACTCCTGTGCTTCCTGTGCCCCATGTGGTCCCAACTAGTAGGGGATTGGTGGAGTAAGAGCCAAGCTGGATGTTCCTGGGGCTCCCACATGGCTCCTTAGGAAACAGGATGTACCTATGGTCCTATTTCCACAAGCCTTCTCATGAAGGTGGAGAAAACTGTGGGTTAGATAATGAAGTTCGGGGAACCAATAATTTCATATATATGTCTGTATTCAGCACATTGTACACTCAATAAATTTTTAATATTGTCCATTACCTATAGTTCTGTCATTTCTTTTGATTTCTTTCTCTTTCAAGAACTTTCTCAGTGTATGGCTTGTATCTAAACTGACATTTCTGAAAGGCAGAGATCAGGCTTTAGGAAAGCCTTATAATCTTGATAATCTTTGTAACATTTGTCTGTAATATTCACAGTGCTGTGGATCAAACCCATAGCCTAGGACATAATAGGTAAGCACAGTACATGACTGCCCCCTCCTCTCTCTCTGTCTCTCTCTGTCTCTGTCTCTCTCTCTCTCTCTCTCTCTCTCTCTGTCTGTCTCTCTCTCTGTCTGTCTCTCTCTCTCTCTGTCTCTCTCTCTCTCTCTCTCTCTCTCTCTCTCTCTCTCTGTGTGTGTGTGTGTGTGTGTGTGTGTGTGTTTTGTGTCTGTTCATTCAATCAGCGTTACTTGTATGATTATGACACCATTGACCATCAGGTATTTTCTTGTAGTTGCCACTTCAGTTCTGAGCGTATATGCATTTACCACTATAGTTGGCAGCTTGCTTTCTTTTCTCCTTCTTTTCATTTTATTTTCCTTCCTTCCTTCCTTCCTTCTTTCCTTCCTTCCTTCTTTCCTTCCTTTCTTCCTTCCTTCCTTCCTTTCTGTCTTTCTTTCTTTCTTTCTTTTTCTCTTTCTTTCTTTCTTTCTTCCCCTCTTCTTCCTTCCTTACTTTTTTTTCTCTGGGGCAGAATGTGTGCTTGAGCTTGAAGTGGGATGTTGGCACAGAGCTTGTTTACCCAATAATCCATCCCCTCAATTGACATAGCAGAAAAATACTTTCCTTAGTGGAGTGTAAAAGGATGCTAGCCTGCTCTGTCTGGTCATTTTTTCTCCATACTAGATGGCAATTGTTCTCGGTTAGCCTCTCCAGAGAAACTGTAATTCCAAAGAGAACAAGGAAGATAATCTACATTTATACATTAGTAGTACACATTCATCCAATTAATTGGTTATATGAATTATATAAATTGTCATGATTAGGGTTTCCATTGTTCTGATGTCACAACATAGCCAAAGCAGCTTGAATAGGAAAGAATTCATCTAATTGCTTATGGCATACAATTCAGTAAAATCAAGACAGGTACTCAAAGTAGGAATCTGGAGTCAATAATTAATGCAAAGGTCAAGTAGAAGTGCCATTTACAATCTTGTTCATCATGGCTTGCTCAGTCTGATATTTTATATAACCTAGTACCATCTGTCCATCAGTAGAGTAGACCTCAGTGAGCTGGGAACATCCATATCAATCATTAATCAAACACACATACAGACACACACACACACACACACACACACACACACACACCAATCTGGGGGGGCATTTTTAAAATTGACGTTCCCTCTTTGCAAATAGATCAGTAATCCTACTAGCGACTTCCACACATTCCTGGCCTTGACTCTACTCTTGCATTCTCTGTCACTCACAAGTAGAAAAAGAACATTTAATTTTTTTTCAGCCACAGTTACAAGCACATATTATTGTATAATTACTCGGCTGATTATTTCTCTTTCTCCTCTTTGTAAAAAACTAGATACAAAGTACATACACAGAAACTAACCAGAAAACATTTGAAAATGCCCATCTGGTAGACAGCATCGCTTGTGGGACTTTCAGTCATTATTATTGTCCATTGACTTTTACTAAGTACATATTTCCCATAGGTAAACCATGAAAACTTATTAGAGGGATTTTAGTGTATACTGTGGACACAAAAACACCATTCTGATCTCAAGGGAAAGGGAGAGTTTATTTTGGAGCAAAAGATGAGTAACTGTAGCCTACAAAGACAGCTTTTCCCAAATCCAGTGTTTCACCATGAAGATGGTAAATTGTTTCATTACAGAAGAAAGGACGGGGAAAAAATTAAATTGTCTACCAAATACAGTGGTTTGGACCATAGTGAATCTCTTTACACAGGGCAGTGAGGCACAGACTCAAACACTTTGCTACAGGTCTCAGAGATTAGTTGATAACATTCTTAAGTTTTAGATGGTGAAAATTGTGGTCTTCTATGGATGAATGGTGAGGGTTGATAGTCACCAGCAATTACGGGCAGAAACAGGGGCAGGTAATAACAGCTTCCAAGGGGAGTTAAAAGCACTCCTGATAGATAATTTGGCTCTCTTCTACAATATTTTACCTGTCCACAATCTCAGCCATTTGTTCTGTGGAACAAGTGCTGCTTCCCCTTCTGTCTCTCCCTTTCTCTCCCTTCCCTGTCCTAACTCTCCTACCCTCCCAGATTTTGTTTCTGAGACCTTCAGTTCATACTCGATATAAATTGACTGAATTAAGAAAGATTTTCCCCCAAATTTTGCTCTACTTATCATAATCACAGGAACCCATAACATTCTTGATAAGAGTTATAAAAGGAACATATTGAAGAGATTTCAGAATTCAGGTCCCTGGGATTCCTTTTAGCTCTCTATTATATACTCATCCATTCTTTCAGCACTTATTATTACCCACTTTCCTTATTTTGCTTCAATTTAGATGGGTACCACCTCTTGAATTAATGACTTTTCTTCCTGTCTTCACCATATGAAGTTCTACAAAAGGTTGTAGCATGATAAAGCATACATTTTCTTTCATTGTGTTCTGATATGGGTTACTTGCTGACTAACCATTAATTAACACTCCATTTAGTCAAGGCACGTAATTTTTCCTGAGTCTGACATTACTTTCCCTATGAGATTTATATTTACCTTACTTTTTGACAAACATCATCTCATTGACCCTGGAACTCACTAATTATCTAGAATGGCCAACAAGCTCGGCAATCCCATCTTGTCACTATCTCTGACACTATTAAAGTTGGAGACATATATCACTGTACATGGCCTTCTCGTGGATCCTGGAGAGCAAATTCATGCACTCATGCTTGTATCTCTAGTTTGCATATTTTTAGCTTTTTAGTTTGCTCTGTGTGTGTGTGTGTGTGTGTGTGTGTGTGTGTGTGTGTGTGTGCATGTGCGTGTGTGTGTGCATGTGCACGCAGTACTTCTTTTTTTTTATTGGACAGTTTATTTACATTTCAAATATTATCTCATTTCCCAGTTTCCCCAAAGCCCCTCATCCCAACTGCCACCCTTATCTCCACGAGGCTACTCCCCACCCACCCAACTATTCCTCCTGCCCCTCTGCCCAGACACTCCCTTACATAGGGGCATCAAGTGTCTCTCCCCACATTGACGACCAACAAGACCCGACCACTGCTACATATGCAGCTGGAGCTATGGGCTTTTCCATGTACTCTTTGGTTAGTGGTTTAGTCCTGGGGAGCTCTGGGGTGTCTGTTTGGTTGATATTGTTCTTCTTCATATGGGGTGGCAAAGCCTTCAGCTACTATAGTCCTTTGTCTAACTCCTCCACTGGGGTCCCCATGTGCCATCTGATGGCTAGCTGCCAGCATCCTCATCTGTATCAATAAGGCTCTGGCAGAGACTCTCAGGAGACATCCATATTAGACTCCTGTCAGCAAGAGTTTGTCAAATGCTTTCTCAGCATCTAATGAGATGACCATGTGGTTTTCTTGAGTTTGCTTATATAGTGGATTGCATTGATGAATTTCCATATATTGAAATATCCCTGCATCCCTGAGATGAAGCCTACTTGATAATGACGAATGATCATTTTAATGTACTCTTTTGAATATTGATGCAAAAATACTCATTAAAATTCTCACAAACAGAATCCAAGAACACATCAAAGCGTTCATCAATTTTCATAAGGGAAATTGGTCTGAACTTCCATTTCTTTGTTGGGTCTTTATGTGATTTGGGTATAAGCATAATTGTGGCTTGATAGAATGAATTGGGTAGTGTTCTCTTGGTTTCTATTTTGTGGAACAGTTTGAAGAGTATTGGTATTAAATCATCTTTGAAGGTCTGATAGAATTTTGCTCTAAACCCATCTGGTCCTGGGCTTTGTTTGGTTGGGAGACTTTTAATGACTGCTTCTATTTCTTTAGGTGTTGTGGGACTGTATACATGGTTTATCTGATCCTGATTTAACTTGGGACCCTGGTATCTGTCTAGAAATCTGTCAATTTCCTTCAGATTTTCCAAGTTGATTTTGAAGTTGCTCAATTTTTGTTGTTATGCCTTCTTTTACATTTATGATTTTGTTAACTGAGATACTATCTCTATGCCCTCTGGTTAGTTTAGTTAAGGGTTTATCTATATTCTTGATTTTCTCAAAGTACTGGCTACTGGTTTTGTTGATTCTTTGCATAGTTTATTGTGTTTCTAGTTGGTTGATTTCAGCCTGAGTTTGATTATTTCCTGCCATCAAGCCTTCTTTGGTGTACTTGCTTCTTTTTATTCTAGAGATTTCAGGTGTGCTGTCAAACTACTAGTTTATTCTCTTTCCAGTCTCTTTGAAGAAATTCAGAGCTATGAGTTTTTCTCCTTGCACTGCTTTCATTGTGTCCCATAAGTAAAAAGTCTTTAATTTTTTTTATTTCTTCCTAAACCAAGTTATCACTGAGTAGAGTGTTGTTCAGCTTCCATGTGTATGTGGGCTTTCTGTTGTTTTATTTGTTATTGAATATCATACTTATTTCATGGTGATCTGATAGGATGCAAGGTTTTATTTCAATCTTCTTGTATCTGTTGAGAACTGTTTTTTAACCAGTTAGTTGGCCAATTATGGAGAAGGTGCCATGAGGTGTGGAGAAATATGAAACGTTCTATAGATATCTGTTGAATCCATTTGATTCATAACTTCTGTTAGTTTCACTGTGTCTGTTTAGTTTCTCTTACATTATCTTACATTGATGACAGTTGGGTGTTGAAGTCTCCCACTGTTATTGTGTGAGTTGCTATGTGTGCTTTGAGCTTTAGTAAAATTTCTTTTATAAATGTGCTTGCCTTTCATTTGAAGCACAGATGTTCACAATTGAAAGTTCATCTTGGTAGATTTTTCCTTTGACCAGGATAGTGTTCTTTCTTGTCTTTTTTGATAACTCTTGGTTGAAAGTCGACTTTAATCATTATTACAATGGCTACTCAAGCTTATTTCTTGAGATCATTTACTTAGGAAAATATTTTCCAGCCTTTTACTCTGAGGAAGTGCTGTCTTTGTCACTGAGGTGTGTTTCCTGTATTCAGAGAAATGCTGGGTCCTGTTTGCATATCCAGTCAGTTAGTCTATGTCTTTTTATTGAAAAATTGAGTCCATTGATGTTAAGAGATATTAAGGAAAAGTGATTGTTGCTTTCTGTTATTTTTATTGTTAGAGGTGGAATTATGTTTATATGGCCATCTTCTTTTGGGCTTTTTGAAAGAAGATTACTTTCTTGCTTTTTGTAGGGTGTAGTTACCCTAATTATGTTGGAGTTTTCCATCCAATATCCTTTGTAGGGTTGGATTTGTTTGAAGATATAGAAATTGGTTTTTGTCATGGGATACCTTGGTTTCTTCATCTATGTTAATTGAGACTTTTGCTGGGTATAGTAGATTTGGCTGGCATTTTTATTTTCTTAGGGTCTGTATGACATCTGTCTAGGATCTTCTGACTTTCATAGTCTCTGATGAGAAATCTGGTATAATTATGGTAGGTCTGCAGATATGTTACTTGACTCTTTTCCCTTACTGCTTTTACTATTCTTTCTTTTGTTCATGTGCTGTTTTGAATATTATGTGATGGAAGAAGTTTCTTTTCTGTTCCAGTTTATTTGACATTCTGTAGGCTTTTTTTATGTTCATGAGCATCTTTCTTTTTTTTCTTTTTTTGTAATTATATATATTTCTTTATTACATTTCAAATGTTATTCCATTTCCAGTTTCCTGTCCATAAGCCCCCATCGCCTTCCCCTCCCCCATATGAGTATTTTTCCCCATTCATCACCCTTACTGCCCCTCATATTACCCTGTATTGGGGGTCCAACCTTGGCAGGACCAAGGGCTTCCCCTTCCACTATTGCTCCAACAAGTATATTTTGTGCTACATATGCAGTTGGAGCCCTGGGTAAGTCCAGGTATAGTCTTTCAGTAGGGGTTTAGTCCCTGGAAGATCTGGCTGGTTGGCATTGTTGTTCTTATGGGGTTGCAAGCTCCTTGAACTCTTTGACTCTTATCCTCTAATTCCCCACAAGGGGGTCCTGTTCTAGGTTCAGTGGTTTGCTGCTAGAATTCCTGTCTGTACTTGACAAGCTCTGGCTCTGTCTCTCAGGAGACATCTATATCCATTTCCTGTCAGCATGGACTTCTTAGCTTCATCAATCTTATCTAGTTTTGGTGGCTGTAGCTATATGGGCAACATATAGGGAAGGCTCTGAATGGCCATTCCTTCAGTTGCTGCTCTAAACTTTGCTTCCATATCCCCTACTATGGATACTTTTCCCCTTTTAAGAAGGAGTGGGAGCATCCTCATTTTGGTCATCCTTCCTCATGAGCTTCCTGTGGTCTGTATATTGCATCTTGGGTAATTTGAGCTTTTTGGCTAATACAAACTTATCAGTGAGTGCATATCAAGTGTGTTTTTCTGTTATTGACTTACCTCACTCAGGAGGATATTTTCTAGTTCATTCCATTTGCCTTTGAGTTTCATGAAATCATTGTTTTTGATAGACTAGTAGTCGATCTATTGTGTAGATGACCACATTTTGTGAATCCATTCCTCTGTTGAAGGCCATCTGGGATCTTTCCAGCTTCTGGCTATTATAATTAAAATTGCTATGAACAGAGTGATGCATGTGTCTTTGTTGTATGTTGGAGCATCTTTTGGGTATATGCCCAGGAGAGGTATAGCTGGGTCTTCAGGTAGTGGAATGTCCAATTTTCTGAGGAACCTCCAGACAGATTTCCAGAGTGGTTGTACCAGTCTGCAATCCCACCAACAACGGAGGAGTATCCCTCTTTCATCACATCCTTGCCAGCATCTGCTGTCACCTAAGATTTTGGTTTTTTTTTTTTTTTTTTTTTTTTTTTACATGGAGACTTCATTAGTTTATTTTATAAATCATAGTCCTAGGTCCCACTAAACACAAACAAATACAAGCAGACTGATCGGTCTCTTTATGTTAAGTTAACCTTTTCTTTACAGGAGAGTTAAAACAGATAAAATGCAAAATGTGAAATGAGACCATAATAAGCTGAAAGAGGTCATATTGAATTATGAATTGATAAACTCTAAACTTCACTTCAAAGCCATTGCAATCTCATGCTTATTCTTAATAAGGGGCATAAATTTTTAAATCTGGATCCTTTCTTAACACACACAAACACACACACACACACACACACACCACATGCACATACACACACACACACAAAAACAAGCACACACAAACAGAGAGAAACACACACTTATACACAACTCCTTCATTATTAATTGAATCAATTGCAAAAATCAGCCATTTGTGTTAAAATTGGTAACCTGATATCTTCAAAAACAGACAGCAGTTGAATTTTCTAAAGATAGGTGGGGGGAATAATAATCAGAAGTTTTTCTCTTTAAATAGGTATACGATAAGGAATGTCAAAGATAAAATTATTTAGGGTCTGACAGATTCAAAAAATGAAGAATGTTTTAATTTTGAAAAAATATTGTATAATTCCTCCACTGTAATCTGATGAATAATTTCCTGGTTGCTATACCCAGAACACTATGATTTCTCTCTCTTTTTTAATTGGATGTTTTATTTATTTACATTTCAAATGTTATAAACCTTTTCTGGTTTCCCTCTGCAAACCCCCCTGTAGCATCTCCTTTACTTTTGCTTCTATGAGGGTGCTCACCCACCCACCCTCCCACTCTTGCCTCAAGCCCCAAGCATTCCTCTACACTGGGGCACCAAACTATCACAGGACCAAGGAACTGCCCTCAAATTGTTGCCAGATAAGGCTTCTTCAGCTTCTTTAGTCTTTCCCCTAACTCCACCAGCAGGGTACCTGTGTTCATTTCTATGGTTGGATGCTAACATCTGCATCTCTTTTGGTCAATATCTAACAGGGCCTCTCAAGAGACATCCAGATCATGTTCCTGTCGGCAAGCACTTCTTGGCATTGGCAATAGTGTCTAGGTTTGGTGTCTGCATGTGGGATGCATCCCCAAGTGGTGCAGTCTCTCGATGACTTTTCTTTCAGTCTCTGCTCCACTCTATGTTTCTATATTTCCATTAGAAAGAAAGATTTCTGGGTTAAATTTTTGGAGAAAGGTGGGTGGCCCCACCCCTTACCAAAGGTGGTTTTGGGGTAAGGCTTGCCTAACAACAGGATATGGCCTCTACAGGTTCTGCCACCCCTTTGTTGGCCATTTCAGTTAATTCCTGAGAGGTCCTGGAAGGCTCTTGCTTTCCTGGCATTGGGGACTTTAAGATTGCTACCCCCAGTTCCCCATCAACCATTGCTACACACCTCTGTTCAATTTTCTGACTCTCTGTACATCTCCTTCCATACCTGATTCTGCCCCTTTCCACTTCCCTGTCTTCTCTCCCCCCCAAGTCACTCACACCCTGTACATTCCTTGACTATATTGTTCCCCCTTCAAAGTAGGACTGAAACTTCCACTCTTTTGTCTTTCCTCCTCTTGAGCTGCATATGGTCCATGAGTTGTACCATCGGTATTCCAAACTCTTTGCCTAATATCCACTTCACTTAGACCCCCCTCACTGCCCATTCTCCCAGCCACTCCCTCCCACAAATGTGCCCCCATTCCCTCTCCCTTCACTTGAATACTTCTTTTAGAGGCACCGTTTCCTAGGCAATTGTTTTCCAGGAAAAGATGAAACAAGAAATATATGATTAGAAATAGAAATGGAAATCTAGGATTTATTTAATGCTGAGTGCCTGACAAGGTACGTAGGTACTTATGTTTTATCTTATCTTCAGTGTATCTAAGATTCTGTTTGGAGTCCAATACTTGGGAATCAGAATGGGTTCAATAAAACGAAGGACCTGAAGCAAAGGCTGGCATTATATACTTAAAATATGAATAAATTATTCAATCTTTGTGCTCCATAAATAACGTGAAAAAATCACCCAATTGTAATATAATTAAGAAATTACTTTGAAAGTATATCTGAAGTTATACACCAAGGAAGTCCTTGGAAATGAAACAACAGAGAAATTGGTTTTTTACTGAGCTAGAACTGAGTAGGAAATCATTGATATATTACTGTGATTAATTAATTAATTAATTAATTATTCTAAATTTTTGTACATGAACTGCAAAACTTTAAAGTTTGGTAAGGAAATCATAAATAATCATTAAATTTTGGCATATTTAGCCTTCTATATAACTAATACATGAATATTGATTTGGGAAAAATTCTATTTTCTATACAATTTCAAAGTACTGATTATTGCTCAACCAATTATATGCCCACATTTATGTATTTCTATTTTAATGCAACTTTTTTATCATCATGTTTCTCTTTTCTAATAGCTATGAACATTCTAATGATTTAAAGGTAGAAGAGATGAAGAATAATACAAAGGTGACAGAATTTCTCCTGTTGGGTCTCACCAATGACCCAGGATTACAGCTTCCCCTCTTCATGATATTTCTCCTCATCTATACCATCACCCTGGTGGGAAATCTAGGGATGATTCTGATAATTTTCCTAGACTCTTGTCTCCACAGTCCCATGTTGCAAAATATAAAAATAATTGGTTGAATATAGGCTTTTGTAGTAGGCTCCGATGATTTTTTGAATTTCCTCTGAATCTGTAGTTATGTCTCCCTTTTCACTTCTGATTTTGTTAATTTGGACACACTCTCTGTGTCCTCTCGTTAGTCTGGCTAAGGGTTTATCTATCTTGTTGATTTTCTCAAAGAACCAACTTTTGGTTCTGTTGATTCTTTCTATGGTCCTTTTTGTTTCTACTTGGTTGATTTCAGCTCTGAGTTTGATTATTTCCTGCCTTCTACTCCTCCTGGGTGTATTTGCTTCTTTTTGTTCTAGAGCTTTTAGGTGTGCTGTCAAGCTGCTGACATATGCTCTTTCCTGTTTCTTTCTGCAGGCACTCAGCGCTATGAGTTTTCCTCTTAGCACAGCTTTCATTGTGTCCCATAAGTTTGGGTATGTTGTACCTTCATTTTCATTAAAATCTAAAAAGTTTTTAATTTCTTTCTTTATTTCTTCCTTGACCAGGTTATCGTTGAGTAGAGCATTGTTCAATTTCCACGTATATGTGGGCATTCTTCCCTTATTGTTATTGAAGACCAGCTTTAGGTCGTGGTGGTCCGATAGCACGCATGGGATTATTTCTATCTTTCTGTACCTGTTGAGGCCCGTTTTTTGACCAATTATATGGTCAATTTTGGAGAAAGTACCATGAGGAGCTGAGAAGAAGGTATATCCTTTTGCTTTAGGGTAGAACGTTCTATAAATATCCGTTAAGTCCATTTGGCTCATGACTTCTCTTAGTCTGTCTACGTCTCTGTTTAATTTCTGTTTCCATGATCTGTCCATTGATGAGAGTGGGGTGTTGAAATCTCCTACTATTATTGTGTGAGGTGCAATGTGTGTTTTGAGCTTTAGTAAGGTTTCTTTTACGTATGTAGATGCCCTTGTATTTGGGGCATAGATATTTAGGATTGAGAGTTCATCTTGGTGGATTTTTCCTTTGATGAATATAAAGTGTCCTTCCTTATCTTTTTTGATGACTTTTAGTTGGAAATTGATTTTATTTGATATTAGAATGGCTACTCCAGCTTGCTTCTTCAGACCATTTGCTTGGAAAGTTGTTTCCCAGCCATTCACTCTGAGGTAGTGTCTGTCTTTGTCTCTGAGGTGTGTTTCCTGTAGGCAGCAGAATGCAGGGTCCTCGTTCGCATCCAGTTTGTTAATCTATGTCTTTTTTATTGGGGAGTTGAGGCCATTGATGTTGAGAGATATTAAGGAATAGTGATTATTGCTTCCTGTTATATTCATATTTGGATGTGAGGTTGTGTTTGTGTGCTTTTCTTCTCTTTGTTTTGTTGCCAAGACGATTAGTTTCTTGCCTCTTCTTGGGTATAGCTTGCCTCCTTATGTTGGGCTTTACCATTTATTATCCTTTGTAATGCTGGATTTGTAGAAAGATATTGTGTAAATTTGGTTTTGTCATGGAATATCTTGGTTTCTCCATCTATGTTAATTGAGAGTTTTGCAGGATACAGTAACCTGGGCTGGCATTTGTGTTCTCTTAGGGTCTGTATGACATCAGTCCAGGATCTTCTGGCCTTCATAGTTTCTGGCGAGAAGTCTGGTGTGATTCTGATAGGTCTGCCTTTATATGTTACTTGACCTTTTTCCCTTACTGCTTTTAATATTCTTTCTTTATTTTGTGCATTTAGTGTTTTGACTATTATGTGACGGGAGGTGTTTCTTTTCTGGTCCAATCTATTTGGAGTTCTGTAGGCTTCTTGTATGCCTATGGGTATCTCTTTTTCTAGGTTAGGGAAGTTTTCTTCTATGATTTTGTGGAAGATATTTACTGGTCCTTTGAGCTGGGAGTCTTCACTCTCTTCTATACCTATTATCCTTAGGTTTGATCTTCTCATTGAGTCCTGGATTTCCTGTATGTTTTGGACCAGTAGCTTTTTCCGCTTTACATTATCTTTGACAGTTGAGTCAATGATTTCTATGGAATCTTCTGCTCCTGAGATTCTCTCTTCCATCTCTTGTATTCTGTTGGTGAAGCTTGTATCTACAGCTCCTTGTCTCTTCTTTTGGTTTTCTATATCCAGGGTTATTTCCATGTGTTCTTTCTTGATTGCTTCTATTTCCATTTTTAATTCCTTCAACTGTTTGATTGTGTTTTCCTGGAATTCTTTCAGGGATTTTTTTACGATTCCTCTCTGTAGGCTTCTACTTGTTCTCTAAGGGAGTTCTTCATGTCTTTCTTCAAATCCTCCAGCATCATGATCAAATATGAATTTAAATCCAGATCTTGTTTTTCTGGTGTCTTTTCATATTCAGTGTTTGCTTTGGTGGGAGAATTGGGCTCCGATGATGCCATGTAGTCTTGGTCTCTGTTGCTTGTGTTCCTGCGCTTGCCTCTCGCCATCAGATTATCTCTAGTGTTACTTTGTTCTGCTAATTCTGACAGTGGCTAGACTGTCCTATAAGCCTGTGTGTCAGGAGTGCTGTAGACCTGTTTTATTGTTTTCTTTCTGCCAGTTATGGGGACAGAGTGTTCTGCTTTCGTGTGTGTAGTTTTGCCCTCTACAGGTCTTCAGCTGTTCCTGTGGGCCTGTGTCTTGAGTTCACCAGGCAGGTCACTTGCAGCAGAAAAGTTGGTCTTACCTGTGGTCCTGAGGCTCAAGTTCGCTCAAGGGTGCTGCCCAGGGCTCTCTGCAGTGGCAGCAACCGGGAAGATCTGCGCCGCCTCTTCCGGGAGCCTCCGTGCACCAGGGTTCCAGATGGCCTCCGGTGTTTTCCTCTGGAATCAGCAATGTGTGCAGAGAGCAGTCTCTTCTGGTTTCGCAGGTGTGTCTGCCTCTCCGAAGGTTTAGCTCTCCCTCCCACGGGATTTGGGTGCAGAGAACTGTTTATCCGGTCTGTTTCCTTCAGGTTCCCGCGGTGTCTCAGGCAGAGCTCCTGCCTCTCCTGGGCCCTCTCCCACGGGAGCCCAGAGGCCTTATACAGTTTCCTCTTGGGCCAGGGATGTGGGCAGGGGTGGGCAGTGTTGGTGGTCTCTTCCGCTCTGCAGCCTCAGGAGTGCCCACCTGACCAGGCGGTGAGGTCTGTCTCCCACGGGCTCTGGGAGCAGAGAGCTGCTCCGCGGGTGTGGGACTTCCGGTAAACACAGGACGTGCCCGGTCCTAGAGGAATTCTGCCTCCGTGTGTCCCAAGATTACCAGGCCGCTTTCTTGCAGCAGAAAAGTTGGTCTTACCTGTGGTCCCGAGGCTCAAGTTCGCTCGCGGGGTGCTGCCCACGGGCTCTCTGCGGTGGCAGCAACCGGGAAGATCTGTAAGATTTTTATCTTAGTAATTCTGACTGGTGTGAGGTGGAATCTCAGGGTTGTTTTGATTTGCATTTCCCTGATGACTAAGGATGTGAACATTTCTTTACGTGCTTGTTGGCCATTTGATATTCCTCAGCTGAGAATATTTTGATTATCTCTGTATCCCATTTTTAATAGGGTTACTTGACTCTCTGTAGTCTAACTTTGGAGTTCTTTGTATATTTTGGATATTAGCCTTCTATCAGATGTAGGACTGGTAAGATCTTTTCCCCAATCTGTTGGTTGCCATTTTTGTCCTTATGACAGTGTCTTTGCTTTACAGAAGTTCTGCAGTTTTATGAGGTCCCATTTGTCGATTCTTGATCTTACAGCATAATTATTGGTGTTTTGTTCAAAAACAATTTCCCGGTGTCCATGTATTTGAGACTCTTCCCACTTTTTTTCATTTATTAGTTTTGAGGTATCTGGTTTGATGTAGAGGTCCTGATCCACTTCGACTTAAGCTTTGTAAAGGTTGATAAGAATACATCAATTTGGGGTTAGGGATTTAGCTCAGTGGTAGAGCGCTTGCCTAGCAAGCGCAAGGCCCTGGGTTCGGTCCCCAGCTCCTAAAAAAAAAAAAAAAGAAAAAAGAAAAAAAAAAAGAATACATCAATTTGGACTCTTCTACATGCTGACATCCAGTTGAACAAGCACCATTTGTTGAAAATGCTATCTTTTTTCTATTGGATGGTTTTAGCTCCTTTGTAAAAGATAAAGTGACAATAGGTGTATGTGTTCATGTCTGGGTCTTCAATTCTGTTCCACTGATGTATCTGCCTGTCTCTGTACCAACACCATTCAGTTTTTATGATTATTGCTCTGTAATACTTCTTGAAGTCAGAGATGGTTATTCCCCCAGAAGTTCTTTTATTGTTGAGCATAGTTTTGGT